>NW_027138923.1:0-30454 GCF_035084215.1 Heptranchias perlo | reverse complement strand
TTGTCTGATAACCTCCCCCTCCCCCTCTCCCCCCCATCACCCCCCTTCTCCCTCTCCCACCCCCCCCCCCCCATTTAAGCTGCTTCTCCACAATCTAATTGAATGACCTGCTCCCGGGGTGGTCCAGGGACAATGTCACCTTCCCGAGGTCAGGGCTCCAAGTCATTTCTTTCTTCCTCCTTTTCGATGTAAAAAATTGGGACGGGGTGAAAGGGGGGGGGGAAAAAATCCGAAATCCCCGGCTGTAAATGTAGATCCTGAGACCAGGAGCGCCTCTGCTGTGGAGTTTATTTGTGTTTGAAAGATTATAACGAAGCCTTGGGCTGACAGGCGACAACCGCAGCTTCACATTTCCCTTCCTTTACTCGCTACGATGTCCTGATAAATTAAATATTAGGTGCTTTTTTTTTAAAAAAAAAATTTAAATATATATATTCAAGATTAAAAAAGATGTAACAAACTTGATTTGCTCCTTTTTGTAAATGTGTATTGTTTTGAAGCAGGCCGTTTTTGCTGAAATGTTTAATAATAATAATGGTGTCATTTAATTGTTTTAATCTTTGAGCTAATAAACGTTTTGTTTTTGGAGTGATGTGAAAGTTCTGACTCCAAGCGGCCTATTGTTGCCATGGTGACCGGCTGGGTTTGAGGCCTGGAGGGCAGATTTCTCATTTCCCCACATTCCCTCAGTCCGGCTGGCTGGTTGCTACTGATTAGAGGCTGTTTTGTGAGGACAGGTTGCAGAGACTGGGCCTGTATTCCCTCGAGTTTAGAAGATTAAGGGTGATCTAATCGAGGGTTTGAGATGATTGAAGGATTCGATAGGGTCGATAGAGAGAAACTATTTCCTCTGGTGGGGGAGTCCAGAACAAGGGGGCAGAACCTTAAAATTAGAGCCAGGCCGTTCAGGGGTGATGTCAGGAAGCACTTCTTCACACAAAGGGGAGTGGGAATCTGGAACTCTCTCCCCCAAAAAGCTGTTGAGGCTGGGGTCAATTGAAAATTTCAAGACTGAGGTTGATAAAATTTTGTCAGGAAATCTCGGGATGGGCAACGTATGCCGGCCTTGCCAGTGACGCCCACAACCCGAGAATGAATTATTAATAGATCCAGTGTGCCTCTGTCTCTCTCTGGTGCACACACACTCCTGTGCTTTTGACCCGGCTCGCGTGTGTGTTCTCACACTTTCTCCCTCCCATCTCCGTTCATGTCCTCAGGACGTCCCAAAGTGCTTCACAGCCAATGATTTGCTTGTGAAACGTGGTCACCGTTTGATAGGATATACAGCAGGAATGACCAGTTTATCAGTGACGTTAATTGAATGATAAATAATGGGCAGGACACCCGGGAGAACTCCCCCTGCTCGTCTTCCAATAGTGGCCGTGGGATCTTTTACATCCACCTGAGAGGGGCAGACGGGGTCTCGGTTTAATGTCTCATCTAAAAGACGGTGCGGCGCTCCCTCAGTACTGACCCTCCGACAGTGCGGCGCTCCCCTCAGTACTGACCCTCCGACAGTGCGGCGCTCCCGTCAGTACTGACCCTCCGACAGTGCAGCACTCCCTCAGTACTGACCCTCCGACAGTGCGGCGCTCCCTCAGTACTGACCCTCCGACAGTGAGGCGCTCCCTCAGTACTGACTCTCCGACAGTGAGGCACTCCCTCAGTACTGACCCTCCGGACAGTGCGGCGCTCCCTCTGTATTGCACTGGGAGTGTCAGCTGGCTTTTGTGCTCAGGTCTCTGGAGTGGGACTTGAACCCACGACTTTCTGAATCAGGAGGAAGAGTGCCCCCCACTGAGCCACGGCTGATATTTGATTTGTTCCCCACTGTCGTGCTTTCTCTCTCCATCCGAGGGGCCGGACGATTTGAGTGGATTATTTGATCTGGGCTGTTTGACTGCAGTGCCAGTGTGACCCAGAGAGATTACGATTGACCTCAGTGCTGTCCCACTCCCCCTCGTCCCCTCTCCGATCCCACCCTCCTCCCCCTCCCCTAACGCCCAATTGCCAGGGTGACAAGCTGCCGCCATGTTGAGAGGCTGCGAGCTCTCCATTGGTTGCTGGAAGGCACAGGGTGGAGGGGAGTGAAGATGTATTTTGAGCAAGTGATGACGCAGGCCGCACACTGTGATCGTGCTGCTGAATGGCCTCGGTCCCTCTTTCAAGCTGCTGAAATAGCCGGGCGGGCGGGAGCTGTGAGGGAGAGGCAGTCTTTGCCCTGTCAGCTCAGAGAGTTCTGCAGCGTGGGCCTTTTTTAAAGCCCAGGCCCGGTCTCTGTGTCAGAGCAGCAGGTGCTGAGGGGCAGACTCATCCAGACCACCAAGGGCCCGGGTTTAGGCCGAGTTGGCTCACTTCGATAACTGGTCAGTGGCTCCGTCTCTGCTGTCCAGACCCTGGTCGATGAGCTCAGTCGGGGCCGGGTGGGCTCACCCTGGTCTATCGGGGAGGGGGAGAAATCGACATGGACTTCCTGCGTCAGTCGTGGCCCAGTGGGCAGCAATCTCACCACAGAGTCAGCAGGTAATGGGTTCAAGTCCCACTCCAGGGACCTGTGCACATAATCCAGGCCGACATTCCCAGTGCGGCACTGTCGGAGGGTCGGTGCTGAGGGAGCGCGCACTGTCGGAGGGTCGGTGCTGAGGGAGCGCCGCACTGTCGGAGGGTCAATACTGAGGTAGCGCTGCACTGTCGGAGGGTCAGTACTGAGGGAGTGCCGCACTGTCGGAGGGTCAGTACTGAGGGAGCGCTGCACTGTCGGAGGGTCAGTACTGAGGGTCAGTACTGAGCGGAGCGCCGCACTGTCGGAGGGTCAGTACTGAGGGAGAGCCGCATTGACGGAGGGTCAGTACTGAGGGAGAGCCGCATTGACGGAGGTGCTTTCTTTCAGATTAGATGTTAATCCAAGGCTTTATCTGCCTGTCAGGTGAATGTAAACGATCCCGCAGCTACTTCACAGAGTAATCAGAAAATTGACACCAAGCCAAATTATGACCAACCATATTAGGACAGGTGACCAAAAGTGTGAGTTTTAAGGAGGGTCTTACAAGAGTGGAGAGGTTTAGGAGGGAATTCCAGAGCTGAGGGTCGAGGCAGCTGAAGGCACGGCCGCCAATGGTGGAGCGATTAAAATCGGGGATGCGCAAGAGGCCAGAATTGGAGGAGCGCAGAGATCTCGGAGGGTTGTAGGGCTGGAGGAGGTTACTGAGATAGGAGGGGCGAGGGCCATGGAGTGATTTGAACACAAGGATGAGAATTTTAAAATCGAGGTGTTCCCGGACCTGGGAGCCAATGTAGGTCAGCGAACACAGGGGGTGATGGGTGAATGGGACTCGGTGCGAGTTAGGATTCGGGCAGGCAGAGGTTTGGATGAGCTCAAGTTTACGGAGGTGGATGATTGGGAGGCCGACCAGGAGAGGCATTGGAATAGTCCAGTCTGGAGGTAACACAGGAATGGATGAGGGTTTCAGCAGTAGATGAGCTGAGGCAGGGGCGGAGACGGGCGATGTTACAGAGGTGGAAGTCGGCGGTCATGGTGATGGAGCGGATATGGGTCAGAAGCTCATCTCGGTCAAATAGGACACCGAGGGGTTGCCTCAGACAGTGGCCAGGGAGAGGGATGGAGTTGGTGGCGAGGAATGAGTTGGTGGCGAGGGAATGGAGTTGGTGGCGAGGAATGGAGTTGGTGGCGAGGGAATGGAGTTGGTGGCGAGGAATGGAGTTTGGTGGCGAGGGAATGGAGTTGGTGGCGAGGGAATGGAGTTGGTGGCGAGGGAATGGAGTTGGTGGCGAGGGAATGGAGTTTGTGGCGAGGGAATGGAGTTGGTGGCGAGGGAATGGAGTTGGTGGCGAGGGAATGGAGTTGGTGGCGAGGGAATGGAGTTGTGGCGAGGGAATGGAGTTGGTGGCAGTGTGTCTTCAGTGTTCGCATTGTTTAATTGGAGAAAGTTACAGCTCAGCCGGGACTGAATGTCGGACATTTTGTGATGGCGGGCTGGAGGAGATTGCCGAGGTGCGGTGATGAGGGGCATCTCAAAACCAACTGGAGAGCAGTGTGAACAAGTCTTGACAGATTATTCCACAGGCACTAACGTCTGATCAGGCCGCCCTGTCCCTCCAGCGTATGGAGCTCCCGGCTTTGTTGCACTCTGTAATCGGAGAGTGGAGACTCAGCACTAATTACTGAGTAACAAAACAGGTCGACCAACAAACAGCAACTAAATCCCTTGCTCACTGACTCTTCATTAACCGCCCTCTATTATCTGTAATCTTATTGTGGAAACTCGCCCTGCCTCCCGATTCTCAGATTACTTTCCCCCTCCTCATTCTATCACATCCGGGGGGGAGATGGAAAACTCTGACCGAATAAGACCAATTTTCGTTCTATTTTAAAGAGGGATCCGAGATTTTTAGTTCCCTGTTTTGGGATTGCGTTTTGGAAAACCAGTGGGTGAGAAAATCACCAGGGGCGACGGCTAAAGTAACCATTTTAAACAACTTTCACTCAGATATCTCGAAGTGTCGGCCGGGGCTCAGTGAGCAGCACCTCTCACCTCCACTCTAGAAGGTCATGGGGTCAAGTCCCACTCGAGAGACTTGAGCACAAAATCCAGGCTGACACTCCCAGTGCAATACTGAGGAGGGTCAGTGCTGAGGGAGGGTCAGTACTGAGGGAGGTCAGTACTGAGGGAGCGCCGCACTGTCGGAGGGTCAGTACTGAGGGAGCGCCGCACTGTCGGAGGGTCAGTGCTGAGGAGGGTCAGTACTGAGGGAGGGTCAGTACTGAGGGAGCGCCGCACTGTCGGAGGGTCAGTGCTGAGGGAGCGCCGCACTGTCGGAGGGCCAGTACTGAGGGAGCGCCGCACTGTCGGAGGGTCAGTGCTGAGGGAGCGCCGCACTGTCGGAGGGCCCAGTACTGAGGGAGCGCCGCACTGTCGGAGGGTCAGTACTGAGGGAGCGCCGACACTGTCGGAGTTGCCGTCTTTTGGATGAGACATTAAACCGAGGCCCCGTCTGCCCTCTCAGGTGGATGTAAAAGATCCAATGACACTATTTTGAAGAAGAGCAGGGGAGTTCTCCCCGGTGTCCTGGGCCAATATTTATCCCTCAGCCAACATCACTAAAAACAGATGATCTGGTCATTATCACGTTACTGTTTGTGGGATCTTGCTGTGCACAAATCAGCTGCCGCGTTTCCTACATACAACAGTGACTACACTTCAACAAAGTCCTTCATTGTCTGTAAAGAGCTTTGGGACGTCCTGAAGGTGTGAAAGTTGTTGTAGAAATGGAAGTTATTTCTTTCTTTTCAATCCACGATGTCTAAAACAAAAAACACTTTCCATATTCTCCGCTGGGCTCGGATGTCAGACTCTCTCTGGGCTGAGGGTCCTACAGATTCTGGTCGTCACCTCCACCCCCCCCGAGTGGGGGCCATCACAATAATCCATCACTTGGCATCGCCTCGCTCGACTGCCAGCTGATTGGGAGCAGGAACCTGGCTGGTTTCTCACCCCCCCTCCCTCCTCCGCCCTAACCCAGGGTGCCTCCCCTCACCTCCCTCCCTCCCCTCACCCCCTCCCTCCCCTCACTCCCCCTCCCTCCCTCCCTCACTCCCCCTCCCTCTCTCCCTCCGCCCCTAACCCAGGGGTGCCTCCCCTCACCCCCCTCCCTCCCTCCGCCCTAACCCAGGGGTGCCTCCCCTCCCCTTCCCTCCCTCCCCTCACCCCCCTCCCTCCCTCCCCTCACTCCCCCTCCCTCCCTCCCCTCACCCCCCTCCCTCCCTCCCTCCGCCGCTAACCCAGGGGTGCCTCCCCTCACCCCCTCCCTCCCTCCCCTCACTCCCCCTCCCTCCCTCCCCTCACCCCCCTCCCTCCCTCCCTCCGCCGCTAACCCAGGGGTGCCTCCCCTCACCCCCTCCCTCCCCTCACCCCCCTCCCTCCCCTCACCCCCCTCCCTCCCTCTGCCCCTAGCCCGGGACCCGCCCGATATCCTCCAGCTCTGGATCGATGCCCATCAGTCAAACTCTGCAAAGAGCAGCTTTAAGGCACGGGGCTTTGCTGGGAGTGAGGCTGAGGGAAGCTCTCTCCCACATGTTGTGTAAAGTATGAGGGAGTCTCCCATTTCCCGGTAATTAGCCTCAGTAGTGAAGTCCCCACAGATCACAGGGAGAGGCGCTGACTGCACAACTGGTCTTTGAAGCTGTGCACCAGAATCGCAGACATGCTCTCCGCAATCGGAGATAAGGGGGGACTGTCTACTGGGCCCTGCTCCAACTCGGCTTCGCCACAGTTCTCTCTCTCTCTCTGCCTCTCTCTCTCGCTGCCTCTCTCTCTCTGCCTATCTCTCTCTCTCGCTCGCTCTGTCTTTCTCTCTCTCTCTCTCTCTGCCTATCTCTCTCTCAGTCTCTCTCTCTCTGCCTCTCTATCTCTCTCGCTCGCTCTGGCTTTCTCTCTCTCTCTCTCTCTCTCAGTCTCTCTCCCTCTCTCTCTCTATCTCTCTCTCCGCCTTTCTCTGCCTCTTATCTCTCACTCTCTCGCTTACTCTCTCTCTATGTCTCTGTCTCTCTCTCTGCCTCTCTCAGTCTCTCTCTGCCTCTCAGTCTCTCTCTGCCTCTCTCTCTCTCTCTGACTCTCTCTCTCTCACAGCTGATCTTCATGTGACAACCACACACACATGCATATGTTCTATCCACAGGATGCACTGCAGCAACTCGCCAAGCAACTTCAACAGCACCTCCCAAACCCGCGACTTCTACCACCTCGAAGGACAAGGGCAGCAGGCACATGGGAACAACACCACCTGCACGTTACCCTCCGACTTGGAAATATATCGCCGTTCCTTCATCGTCGCTGGGTCAAAATCCTGGAACTCCCTTCCTAACAGCACTGTGGGAGAACCTTCACCACACGGACTGCAGCGGTTCAAGAAGGCGGCTCACCACCACCTTCTCAAGGGCAATTAGGGATGGGCAATAAATGCTGGCCTCGCCAGGGACACCCACATTCTGAGCCATTGAGTGAAGCCCAACATTGTCCAGGATGTGGGTATCACTGGCAAGGCCGGCATTTATTGCCCATCCCTCGTAGCCAGTTTGATACAACTGAGTGTCTTGCGGCCGCTTCAGAGGGCAGTTAAGAGTTAACCACGTTGGGTGTGGGACTGGTGTCACATATAGGCCCAGACCGGGGAAGGACGGCCGGTTTCCTTCCCTAAAGGACACCAGTGAACCAGTTGGGTTTTTACAACAATCTGACAGCTTCATACCAGCTTTTAATTTGCAGATTGTAAAAATCAGAATTTAAATTCTCAAACTGCCCATGGTGGGATCTGAACGTTCGCTGGATTAAAAGTCAAAAGAGTTCAGGGTTTACTTTGCTTTGAGGTTTTTTAATGCAGAGAAAAAAATTCAGCTGCCTCAGATTTCCACCACTAGAATAAGAGGGGACGCAGCAAGTCCCAGCGTCCACTGTGAATGGCCAGGAGACGGAGAGAGAGAGGGGTCCTGCGTTCAGGAGCCATGGTGGAGAGGGGAGGGGCTTGCAATGATTGACACGGACAGTAGTCTATCAGGAAGAGTCATGTCATTAACTTAAAAACTGCTCAGCGAAGCACAAAACCCGATAATTGAGACCTACAGCCAAGGAGTCGGCCCTTTAGGAGCTGCTGTGCTCCGTCTCCCGCCCTCGCACGCTCCTAGTCGCACCGTGTTACTGAGTGAATGAGTTGGCCTTGTGTCCTGGCGTGAGGTCAGCTCACGGGAGTGGACGCATGGCCAGAGCCAAGCCACACGATTGTCCACTAGAACAGGAGTGAGTGGCCTGGGGAAGGGCGCAAGGGACAGGGAACTAAGGAGAGCGCAGGATAAGGCCTTGAGAGACAACTTCCCCAATTCTAATTTTGGAACTAGTGCCTCAGTCACGAGATGGGGTTTGGGAACAGCTTTCTCTGCATTTAATTCAGATAAGTGTCTTTCTGCTTCCTTTCTGTTGACGTGTGAGAAATATTTTGCTTATCTGCGAGCTGACTATGTTCTCAGCTTCCCACTCTACCCTCCCCCTCCATGGTACAATCCCACCATCAAACCCAGTTCCTCTAAATCAGAAGAGGCAGCTAGCTACCAACAGGACGTCCCAAAACACTTTACAGCCAATGAAGTACTTCTGAAGTGTCGTCACTGTTGTAATATAGGAAACGCAGCAGCCAATTTCTACACAGCAAGATCCCACAAACAGCAATGCGATAAATGACCAGATAATCTGTTTTTAGGTGTTGGTTGAGGAATAAATATTTGCCAGGGCACCAGGGAGAACTCCCCTGCTTTTCTTTGAATTAGTGTCATGGGGATCTTTAATGTCCACCTGAGAGGGCAGATGGGGCCTTGGTTTAATGTCTCATCCAAAAGACGGCACCTCCGACAGTGCAGCGCTCCCTCAGTACTGACCCTCCGACAGTGCGGCGCTCCCTCGGTACCGGCCCTCCGACAGTGCGGCGCTCCCTCGGTACCGACCCTCCGACAGTGCGGCGCTCCCTCGGTACCGACCCTCCGACAGTGCGGCGCTCCCTCGGTACCGGCCCTCCGACAGTGCGGCGCTCCCTCGGTACCGGCCCTCCGACAGTGCGGCGCTCCCTCGGTACCGACCCTCCGACAGTGCGGCGCTCCCTCGGTACCGACCCTCCGACAGTGCGGCGCTCCCTCGGTACCGGCCCTCCGACAGTGCAGCGCTCCCTCGGTACTGCACTGGGAGTGTCGGCCTGGATTATGTGCTCAAATCTCTGGGGTGGGACTTGAACCCAGGACCTTCTGACTCAGAGGCGCGAGTGATACCCACTGAGCCAGGGCTGACAAGGCAGCGAAGGGCAGTCAGATGGATTCAGACAGGTCGACACCCTCGACTTTGAGGAAGTGATAATCTCACCCATAATGTGATGTAACTCGATTTTCAAAAGGCTTTTCATAAGGTTCCATATGAATCAGACCCACCTTGAGCACTGTGTCCAGTTCTGGTCAGACCCACCTTGAGCACTGTGTCCAGTTCTGGTCAGACCCACCTTGAGCACTGGGTCCAGTTCTGGTCAGACCCACCTTGAGCACTGGGTCCAGTTCTGGTCAGACCCACCTTGAGCATTGTGTCCAGTTCTGGTCAGACCCACCTTGAGCACTGGGTCCAGTTCTGGTCAGACCCACCTTGAGCACTGGGTCCAGTTCTGGTCAGACCCACCTTGAGCACTGTGTCCAGTTCTGGTCAGACACACCTTGAGCACTGTGTCCAGTTCTGGTCAGACCCACCTTGAGCACTGTGTCCAGTTCTGGTCAGACCCACCTTGAGCACTGGGTCCAGTTCTGGTCAGACCCACCTTGAGCACTGGGTCCAGTTCTGGTCAGACCCACCTTGAGCACTGGGTCCAGTTCTGGTCAGACCCACCTTGAGCACTGTGTCCAGTTCTGTCAGACCCACCTTGAGCACTGTGTCCAGTTCTGTCAGACCCACCTTGAGCACTGTGTCCAGTTCTGGTCAGACCCACCTTGAGCACTGTGTCCAGTTCTGGTCAGACCCACCTTGAGCACTGTGTCCAGTTCTGGTCAGTCCCACCTCGAGCACTGTGTCCAGTTCTGGTCAGACCCACCTTCAGTTCTGTGTCCAGTTCTGGTCAGACACACCTTGAGCACTGTGTCCAGTTCTGGTCTTTGAGACACAAGGGAGATATTCAATCACTGGAGGCAGCACAGAGAGCCGCAAGGCTGGTCCTTAGGGTCAGCGCCCAGAGTAATGAGACCTGGGCTTTTCAGCCTTGGAAAGGAGGTTTCTGAGAGCTGATCTTATCGAGGGATGTACAATAGTTGGGGGAATCGTAAAGAAGAATGTTGAATATTGGCCCAGAATTTGCTGCCAAAATGACAGCGAGTTTAATGGCACTCGCTGTTATTAGTTTGTAAATCTTCCGGCAACGTGTGGGGAGGAAGAGATTCCCCGTGAAACACGAATCGCCACAAGTCGCTGTAGGAATTGTGCCGCTCCCCATGTTAGCCTCGCATGAGTTCCATGAAATTGAGGGCATCTTAAGGACCTTTATAATGAGGAGATTTGTGTTCCTGCAATGCCTCTCAATCTCTCCAGCCCAGAAAGGGAACAACTCAAACTGTGGACTCTCATTCCCGCAGTTAGTAAATTGTTCCTAGATTGTTAAAAATTTAACATTTTTATCTTACTTTTCCTTTCTGTCTCTTTTTCTCTCTCTTAATCCAATCTTTCTTTCTCTCTCTTTATTTCTCTTTCTGTACCTGATTTGACTCTAATTCACCCGATTCCCTTCTCCGTCGTCCCTCTGTTTCTTTCTCAATCCTTAAATCTCATTGTTTCAGGAGACGGACTGTTGGTCCCGTCGTTCACCGAGGTCTCAGATGCCCCGTCGCCGTCACCGTGCTCGCACGCCCAGCCAGTAACGGCAATAAAAAACATCTTACAACTGAAGGGGGGGGGAGGGAAAAGATCTTATAACGGGGAACATCGCGAGATGCCCCACTCCAGCAAATTCTGGGATGTTACTTTAAATTAAACACTGGGAGTAAGACAAGGGGGGCGCAGCATCAAACCAATACACTTAGGAGCGATGTCAGAAGGTTCTTTCTCACACAGAGAGTGACTGACACAGAATGGACTGGGACCGACTGGTACAAGTGCAGACTCTCGAACCATTCAAGAACCAATCAGATGCAGTGACTGGGGTGGGGGTTGGACTGTTCTGGATGATTTAAGACGGGCTGAATGGCCTCCGTCGTCTGTATTTATCTTGGGAGGAGATCAGTGGCTGACTGTCTCGATCTCGCACACACACTTACCCCACCCACTCCCAAAATGCAAGCAATTTTTTAAAAAAACACACACACACATAACACAAACCACAGCACTGCATGGTTTATTTCCTTTTCAATTCAGTACAAAATCCCTTCTCAGTCCCCGACCTGTTAAAGGGATGGATTCCGTACACAGCAGCACACTGTGTGCTGTACAGGAGCTCAGTATTTGTCACATCACCTCCTCAACCGGACCCTCAGACAAGTATTGCAAAAATCCAGGCACATCGCTGAAGTGTTAGTTTTAAAACAAAGTTTTCATTTCTATAGTGTCTGTCACATCCTCAGGACGTCCCAAAGAGCTCCACGGCCAATGAAGTGCTTTTGAAGGGTAGTCACTGTTGTAATGTAGGAAACACGGCAGCCAATTTGCGCACAGCAAGATCCCACAAACAGCAACGTGATAATAACCAGATAATCTGTTTTAGTGATGTTGGTTGAGGGATAAATATTGATCAGGACACCGGGGAGAACTTCCCCTGCTCTTCTTTGAAATAGTGGCCGTGGGATCTTTAATGTCCACCTGAGAGGGCAGATAGGGCCTTGGTTTAACGTCTCATCTGAAAGACAGTGCAGCGCTCCCTCAGTACTGACCCTCCGACAGTGCAGCGCTCCCTCAGTACTGACCCTCCGACAGTGCAGCCCTCCCTCAGTACTGACCCTCCGACAGTGCAGCCCTCCCTCAGTACTGACCCTCCGACAGTACAGCGCTCCCTCAGTACTGTGCTGGGAGTGTTGACCTTGATTACGGGCTCCACTCTCTGCAGCGGGACTCAAAGTGTAAGATTAGAAGGATTTTTTTTTTCCTTGCTGAAAGGTTTATGAGAACAAGAGAGACATCACCACAGGGGCTGCTGTCGTTGGGTCGATCGAGGGACACACTTTGCCTTCTCACAGTGTGCCTGGTGCACATATCATCTCAAAGCGTTGAAGTGACAGTGTTGAAGTGACAGTGTTGAAGTGACAGTGTTGAAGTGACAGTGTTGAAGTGACAGTGTTGAAGTGACAGTGTTGAAGTGACAGTGTTGAAGTGACAGTGTTGAAGTGACAGTGTTTAAGTGACAGTGTTTAAGTGACAGTGTTTAAGTGACAGTGTTTAAGTGACAGTGTTTAAGTGACAGTGTTTAAGTGACAGTGTTTAAGTGACAGTGTTTAAGTGACAGTGTTTAAGTGACAGTGTTTAAGTGACAGTGTTTAAGTGACAGTGTTTAAGTGACAGTGTTTAAGTGACAGTGTTTAAGTGACAGTGTTTAAGTGACAGTGTTTAAGTGACAGTGTTTAAGTGACAGTGTTTAAGTGACAGTGTTTAAGTGACAGTGTTTAAGTGACAGTGTTTAAGTGACAGTGTTTAAGTGACAGTGTTTAAGTGACAGTGTTTAAGTGACAGTGTTTAAGTGACAGTGTTTAAGTGACAGTGTTTAAGTGACAGTGTTTAAGTGACAGTGTTTAAGTGACAGTGTTTAAGTGACAGTGTTTAAGTGACAGTGTTTAAGTGACAGTGTTTAAGTGACAGTGTTTAAGTGACAGTGTTTAAGTGACAGTGTTTAAGTGACAGTGTTTAAGTGACAGTGTTTAAGTGACAGTGTTTAAGTGACAGTGTTTAAGTGACAGTGTTTAAGTGACAGTGTTTAAGTGACAGTGTTTAAGTGACAGTGTTTAAGTGACAGTGTTTAAGTGACAGTGTTTAAGTGACAGTGTTTAAGTGACAGTGTTTAAGTGACAGTGTTTAAGTGACAGTGTTTAAGTGACAGTGTTTAAGTGACAGTGTTTAAGTGACAGTGTTTAAGTGACAGTGTTTAAGTGACAGTGTTTAAGTGACAGTGTTTAAGTGACAGTGTTTAAGTGACAGTGTTTAAGTGACAGTGTTTAAGTGACAGTGTTTAAGTGACAGTGTTTAAGTGACAGTGTTTAAGTGACAGTGTTTAAGTGACAGTGTTTAAGTGACAGTGTTTAAGTGACAGTGTTTAAGTGACAGTGTTTAAGTGACAGTGTTTAAGCAGGGATTAAACACCTGAAAAGGAAAATCGTAAAGGATATGGAAATGTGATAATTGAGAGTGAACAGCTCCAGTTCAGAGCTAGCACCGCACAGGCAGGATGGGCTGAATGGCTTCGCTCTGTGGTTCTGTAATTGAGAAGGTGGAATAGCAACAGGAGGAGGCCATTCAGCCCCTCGAGCCTGTTCTGCCGTTCAATGAGATCATGGCTGATCTGTATCTTAACTCCATTCACCCACTTAGGGTCCGTAACCCTTAATCCCCTCACCCAACAAAAATCTACCAATCTCAGTTTTGAAAGCTCCGATTGACCCCCAGCCTCAACAGCTTTTTGGGGGGAGAGAGTTCCAGATTTCCACTCCCCTTTGTGTGAAGAAGTGCTTCCTGACATCACCCCTGAACGGCCGAGCTCTAATTTTAAGGTTCTGCCCCCTTGTTCTGGACTCCCCCCACCAGAGGAAATAGTTTCTCTCTATCCACCCTATCAAATCCTTTAATCATCTTAAACACCTCGATTAGATCACCCCTTAATCTTCTAAACTTGAGGGAATACAAGCCCAGTCTCTGCAACCCGGCCTCGTAATTTAACCCTTTTAGCCCTGGTGTCATTCTGGTGAATCTGCGCTGCGCCCCCTCCTGCAGAACAGAAAACTCCTCGGTACTTAGAAATCAAACATTCTCCCTAAATGAAACGGACAGAGAGAGAAACAGGCGGCAGTTTGCTCAGAATTCCTGAGAGTGTGGCACAAAAAGAGCAAGAGAGAAACAGAAATCAAACGGAGAGATCACTTTGAGCTTTTTATAAAAAGCAAACCAGATTCCCAAACGGACTCCCAGATTAAGAGTGGAAACGAGCCAATCCCTGAGCCCCAACCAAATGTCACATCGTTCGAGTTTAAAACACTTGGGGGGAGGCGGGGGGGAAAACATCGACTGTGTCCCAGCCGGGACCATAAAGGCTGCTTTCACACAGCCAGTGTCTCAGGCTCTCTCAAACACTCCTTTATCCTCCGGGACTGACGCTGCCCGCTCTCCCTCCCCCCCTCTCGCCCACCCCATTTAATAGACGACCTTCGACCCGCTGAGACAGCCCCTGCTTTGTGCCTCAGACAGGGGGTCCGATTGTTCCTGTCCCCTCCGCCTCCCCCCACCCCCCCACCCCCCCCCAGCGGGGGAGCAGGAGCCTCTCTCAGATCTCCTTGCCCTCGGCCGGCGTTCCGATTAGCAGCTCCTTGTTCCCGAAGTCCCAGTAAGCGGTCATGTGGAAGGCCATGTTCGACAGAACCACCAAGTATTCAAGGAAGGAGAAAACAGTGTAAACTGCGGAGAGACACAGGAAGCACAGGGTCAGGGGTCGGGGGGGTCAGCTTATAATCAGGGTCAGACATTCACAGCAAGAAAAATTCAACTTTTAAGCACATGTGATTCCAGGATCATTCCTGGTGATTTGGGAACGTTCTTCTGCATAAACCACGGACCAGGGTCCCGGGTGTGGTACGGAATCACTCAGAGTGAGAGGTTCCCGGTATTTAGTCACAGAGAGGAGGAGTTGCTGGTTAGACCACACGTACTGTGTTCAGTTCTGGGCACCGCACCTGAGGAAGGATCTATTGGCCTTGGAGGGAGTGCAGTGTAGATTTACTAGAATGATACCTGGGCTCCAAGGGTTAAATTACGAGGAGAGATTACACAAACTAGGGTTGTATTCCCTGAATTTAGAAGATTAAGGGATGATTTAATTGAAGTTTTCAAGCTAATAAGGGGAGCTGATAGGGTAGATAGAGAGAAACTATTTCCACTGCTTGGGGAGTCTAGGACTAGAGGACAAAGCCTAAAAATTAGAGCCAAGAGTGAAGTTAGGAAACACTTCTAAACGCAAAGGGTGGTAGAAGTTTGGAACTCTCTTCCCTAAATGGCAGTTGATGCTCAATTGTTAATTTTAAATCTGAGATGATAGATTTTTGTTAACCAAAGATATTAAGGGATATGGGGCTATGGCGGGGGTTAGGTCAAGATCAGCCATGATCTCGTTGAATGGCGGAACAGGCTCGAGGGGCTAAATGGCCTACTCCTGTTCCTATGTTCCGAGGAGGATCCCAGTGTGGTCTTTGGTCACACAGCGTGACGAGCCCAGTGTGGTCTTTGGTCACACAGCGTGACGAGCCCAGTGTGGTCTTTGGTCACACAGCGTGACGAGCCCAGTGTGGTCTTTGGTCACACAGCGTGACGAGCCCAGTGTGGTCTTTGGCCACACAGCGTGACGAGCCCAGTGTGGTCTTTGGCCACACAGCGTGACGAGCCCAGTGTGGTCTTTGGTCACACAGCGTGACGAGCCCAGTGTGGTCTTTGGTCACACAGCGTGACGAGCCCAGTGTGGTCTTTGGTCACACAGCGTGACGAGCCCAGTGTGGTCTTTGGTCACACAGCGTGACGAGCCCAGTGTGGTCTTTGGTCACACAGCGTGACGAGCCCAGTGTGGTCTTTGGTCACACAGCGTGACGAGCCCAGTGTGGTCTTTGGTCACACAGTGTGACGAGCCCAGTGTGTATTTAGTCACACAGCGTGACGAGCCCAGTGTGGTCTTTGGTCACACAGTGTGACGAGCCCAGTGTGGTCTTTGGTCACACAGTGTGACGAGCCCAGTGTGGTCTTTGGTCACACAGTGTGACGAGCCCAGTGTGGTCTTTGGTCGCACAGTGTGACGAGCCCAGTGTGTATTTAGTCGCACAGCGTGACGAGCCCAGTGTGTATTTGGTCACACAGCGTGACGAGCCCAGTGTGGTCTTTGGTCATACAGCGTGACGAGCCCAGTGTGGTCTTTGGTCACACAGCGTGACGAGCCCAGTGTGGTCTTTGGTCACACAGCGTGACGAGCCCAGTGTGGTCTTTGGTCACACAGCGTGACGAGCCCAGTGTGGTCTTTGGTCACACAGCGTGACGAGCCCAGTGTGGTCTTTGGCCACACAGCGTGACGAGCCCAGTGTGGTCTTTGGCCACACAGCGTGACGAGCCCAGTGTGGTCTTTGGTCACACAGCGTGACGAGCCCAGTGTGGTCTTTGGCCACACAGCGTGACGAGCCCAGTGTGGTCTTTGGCCACACAGCGTGACGAGCCCAGTGTGGTCTTTGGTCACACAGCGTGACGAGCCCAGTGTGGTCTTTGGTCACACAGCGTGACGAGCCCAGTGTGGTCTTTGGTCACACAGCGTGATGAGCCCAGTGTGGTCTTTGGTCACACAGCGTGATGAGCCCAGTGTGGTCTTTGGTCACACAGCGTGACGAGGCCAGTGTGGTCTTTGGTCACACACACAGCAGGCGGATCCCAGTTGCGGGAAAGATTGGAGAGATTTGGTCTACGGTGATCTTATAAAGCTGTAGGAGGTTGTAAGGGGGGGTGGAAAAGCTACGTCTGGAATATTAATCTAAATTAAACTGCAGGAGTGGAACAAAGAGGCCACCGGGTCAAACACGTAAAAGATAATTTTAGGAATGAAACCAAGAAATAATTCCTGACACAAAGTGAGAGATGAGTGGAATAAATTTCCAGATAGAGAAGCAGAAGCAAAAAACCTGGAATCATTTTCAAAACTATTTGATGGCACAATGCAGGATTTTATTGTCTCCGTGGATGGATTAGAACATAAGAACAGGAGGAGGCCATTCAGCCCCTCGAGCCTGTCCCACTATTCAATTAGATCTCGGCTGATCTGTATCTTAACTCCATTTACCCGCCTTTGTTCCCTCGATACCCTTACCCAACAAAAATCTATCGATCTCAGTCTTGAAATCTTCTGGGGGGAGAGAGTTCCAGATTTCCACTCCCCTTTGTGTGAAGAAGTGCTTCCTGACATCACCCCTGAACGGCCTGGCTCTAATCTTAAGGTTATGGCCCCCTTGTTCTGGACTCTCCCCACCAGAGGAAATAGGGCAGATAGAGAGAAACTATCAAATCCTTTTTAATCATCTTAAACACTTCAATTAAATCACTCCTTAATCTTCTATATTCAAAAGGAATACAAGCCTAGTCTATGAAGTACGATGGGCTGAATGGCCTCCTTGGTCCATAATTATCTTATGGTCGGTGGGCTTTTCAATGATTTTTTCTCCTTCAGTCTCCTCTACCACTGACAGTTGGCTTCACAATGTCGATCACCCCCAGCACATCACCCAAGTGGGCATCCTTGGCGTGTGAGCCTCGGTGGGCTATCAGACAGTACGAGGCATCACTGTCTAGCCCGTTATTCCTCCCCTCACCCAGTTCACTTGCCAGCAGACGGCAGCACTGCGGATCAGCCTTCTCTGCACCGCCCCCAGTGTTGAATGTCTCCCTTGTGTCTCGGTGACCAGATCTGGACTCAGTACTCGAGGTCGGTCTGACCAGAGCCCTGCACAGCTTGATCAGAACTTCCTCTGACTTGTGTCCTTCAGGGAAACAGTGAGCACTTTATATCGGGTAAACAGTAACTCTATCTGGGCCAGATACAAGCCTTGCTCCTGTGGCCCTAATATGGTAGAGTTAAGATCAGCACAGAGTGGGGAGTGAACCTTCAGGTATGGTCAGTGATCCAAGGGGTGTGTGTTGGTGTGTGTTACTGTCTATCCCTTTTTATGTCTGTGTGTGTGTCTCTCTCACCGTCCCTCCGTCTCTCTCTCTCTCCCTCCCTCCCTCTCCCTCCCTCCCTCTCGCCTCTCGCCTTCCCCCTCTCTCTCTCTCTCCCTCCCCCCCTACCTCACCTTCCCCCCTTCTCTTTTTCTCTCTTTCACCTTTCCCCTCTCTCACCAGGCCCTCGATTTCTAGGCCATTTCAGCCGAGTTGTCGGAGAGACAGTGGGTGAGCTGCCCCGTGTCCGGGTGATTCACACTCACCTCCACTCTCGCAGTAGGCGTTGTGTCGGAAGTAGAAGAGGAGAGCGATCAGGAACGAGCTCAGATTGAAGGCAAACAGCCTGTGCTTCCAGCTGTAGGAGGTCCATTCCTGTGGGAGGGAGAGAGGGTGAGGGGGAGACAAGAGAGGGGGGGAGTGTGGGGGGAGGGGGAGACAAGAGAGGGGGGAGTGTGGGGGGAGGGGGAGACAAGAGAGGGGGGAGTGTGGGGGGAGGGGGAGACAAGAGAGGGGGGAGTGTGGGGGGAGGGGGAGACAAGAGAGGGGGGAGTGTGGGGGGAGGGGGAGACAAGAGAGGGGGGAGTGTGGGAGGAGGGGGAGACAAGAGAGGGGGGAGTGTGGGGGGAGGGGGAGACAAGAGAGGGGGGAGTGGGAAGTGGGAGAAAGAGGTGGGGGAGGGAGTAAAAGAGAAAGGGTGAGAGGAGGAGAGGGAGGTGAGGGGGAGAGATTATGATTCTTGCATTTCAAAAACACAATCATCCCAACAGAATCAATTAAAAATTCTTTATCTTTGGAGCAGGGAAAAGGAATGAAATTTACTTCATGCTCATCGAAGGGGGGAAGTCACTGAATCCCACCTTCAAGCCACTCGATCTGAGCCCGGGAGTGAACCGAACCCCCGAGGCTGGAGGACCTCGTACCAGCTGGAGGGATGGGTCTTTCGGTTATGTCTGTTTACTGAAAGGAATTCCATCACCCAGCGAGCAGCCCAGGCTGCAGGGAAGTTGCTGCACCAGGGAGTGTCTGGGAGCTCGGGACCTCCCAGGATCTCATTGTCATCAACTCATCCTCGACCAGAATAAACTATCTCAGAGTGTCAGGTACATTCAACAAACTGTGTGCGCGCGCAGACTGACAGACAGACACACACACACACACACACACACACACGCTAGAGTGACACAGGCAGACGCCGAGAGACAGGCAGACACAAACACGCTGCTGTCCAGCACCCAGAAAATTAAGCGGTGAGCTTCCCGGATTAATAAAAGAAAGGTTTGATCACGAGGCTCTGATGCAGTTTCCTTCATCACAACAACCGCACCAGTTTTGGGAAACCAGCATTTTTATTTTTAAAGTTCATTTGCCAAGTGGTCAGTTATGGTGTGTAAGTTATTGTAACTGTACTCGAGTCCTGAGGAGCGAGCGGGGGCGAGACAGAGAGCGGGAGCGGGCAAGAGTGAGCGAGCGAGCGCGAGGAAGACTGCGCAAGCCAGGCAGCGAGAGCCAGCCAGAGATATATAGATAAAATATAGAGGGATAGAGAGAGGGAAAGAAAGAAGTTGGGGAGAACTCCATTGATCTCCTACGAATAGTGGCCATGGGATCTTTTACGTCCACCTGGGAGGGCAGACAGGGCCTCGGTTTAATGCCTCATCCGAAATACAGCACCTCTGACAGTGCAGCACTCCCTCAGTATTGGCACTGGGAGTGGCAACATAGATTATAGGCTCTTTTTTTAAAATTCATTCATGGGATGTGGGCGTCGCTGGCGAGGCCGGCATTTATTGCCCATCCCTAATTGCCCTTGAGAAGGTGGTGGTGAGCCGCCTTCTTGAACCGCTGCAGTCCATGTGATGAAGGTTCTCCCACAGTGCTGTTAGGAAGGGAGTTCCAGGATTTTGACCCAGCGACGATGAAGGAACGGCGATATATTTCCAAGTCAGGATGGTGTGTGACTTGGAGGGGAACGTGCAGGTGGTGTTGTTCCCACGTGCCTGCTGCTCTTGTCCTTCTAGGTGGTAGAGGTCGCGGGTTTGGGAGGTGCTGTCGAAGAAGCCTTGGCGAGTTGCTGCAGTGCATCCTGTGGATGGTACACACTGCAGCCACAGTGCGCCGGTGGTGAAGGGAGTGAACGTTTAGGGTGGTGGATGGGGTGCCAATAAAGCGGGCTGCTTTGTCTTGGATGGTGTCGAGCTTCTTGAGTGTTGTTGGAGCTGCACTCATCCAGGCAAGTGGAGAGTATTCCATCACACTCCTGACTTGTGCCTTGTAGATGGTGGAAAGGCTTTGGGGAGTCAGGAGGTGAGTCACTCACTGCAGAATACCCAGCCTCTGACCTGCTCTTGTAGCCACAGTATTTATGTGGCTGGTCCAGTTAAGTTTCTGGTCAATGGTGACCCCCAGGATGTTGATGGTGGGGGATTCGGTGATGGTAATGCCATTGAATGTCATGGGGGGGTGGTTAGACTCTCTCTTGTTGGAGATGGTCATTGCCTGGCATTTGTCTGGCGCGAATGTTACTTGCCACTTATCAGCCCAAGACTGGTTGTTGTCCAGGTCTTGCTGCATGCGGGCACGGACTGCTTCATTATCTGAGGGGTTGCGAATGGAACTGAACACTGTGCAATCATCAGCGAACATCCCCATTTCTGACCTTATGATGGAGGGAAGGTCATTGATGAAGCAGCTGAAGATGGTTGGGCCTAGGACACTACCCTGAGGAACTCCTGCAGGCTCAAGTCCCTGGAGTGGAGTTTGGGCTCATGACCTTCTGATTGAGAGGCAAGAGTGCTGCCCACTGAACCATGGCTGTCAGTGAAGAGAGGCTGAGAGAGAGAGAGAGAGAGAAGGGGTGGGAGAGAGAGAGAGAGAGAGAGAGAAGGGGTGGGAGAGAGAGAGAGAGAGAGAGAAGGGGTGGGAGAGAGAGAGAGAGAGAAGGGGTGGGAGAGAGAGAGAGAGAGAAGGGGTGGGAGAGAGAGAGAGAGAGAGAAGGGGTGGGAGAGAGAGAGAGAGAGAAGGGGTGGGAGAGAGAGAGAGAGAGAAGGGGTGGGAGAGAGAGAGAGAGAGAAGGGGTGGGAGAGAGAGAGAGAGAGAAGGGGTGGGAGAGAGAGAGAGAGAGAAGGGGTGGGAGAGAGAGAGAGAGAGAAGGGGTGGGAGAGAGAGAGAGAGAGAAGGGGTGGGAGAGAGAGAGAGAGAAGGGGTGGGAGAGAGAGAGAGAGAAGGGGTGGGAGAGAGAGAGAAGGGGTGGGAGAGAGAGAGAGAAGGGGTGGGAGAGAGAGAGAGAAGGGGTGGGAGAGAGAGAGAGAAGGGGTGGGAGAGAGAGAGAGAAGGGGTGGGAGAGAGAGAGAGAAGGGGTGGGAGAGAGAGAGAGAAGGGGTGGGAGAGAGAGAGAGAAGGGGTGGGAGAGAGAGAGAGAAGGGGTGGGAGAGAGAGAGAGAAGGGGTGGGAGAGAGAGAGAGAAGGGGTGGGAGAGAGAGAGAGAAGGGGTGGGAGAGAGAGAGAGAAGGGGTGGGAGAGAGAGAGAGAAGGGGTGGGAGAGAGAGAGAGAAGGGGTGGGAGAGAGAGAGAGAGAGAAGGGGTGGGAGAGAGAGAGAGAGAGAGGGGTGGGAGAGAGAGAGAGAGAAGGGGTGGGAGAGAGAGAGAGAGAAGGGGTGGGAGAGAGAGAGAGAGAAGGGGTGGGAGAGAGAGAGAGAAGGGGTGGGAGAGAGAGAGAGAAGGGGTGGGAGAGAGAGAGAGAAGGGGTGGGAGAGAGAGAGAGAGGGGTGGGAGAGAGAGAAGGGGTGGGAGAGAGAGAAGGGGTGGGAGAGAGAGAAGGGGTGGGAGAGAGAGAGAGAGAGAAGGGGTGGGAGAGAGAGAGAGAGAGAAGGGGTGGGGGAGAGAGAGAGAGAGAGAGAAGGGGTGGGGGAGAGAGAGAGAGAGAGAGAGAAGGGGTGGGAGAGAGAGAGAGAGAGAGAGAAGGGGTGGGAGAGAGAGAGAAGGGGTGGAGAGAGAGAGAGAGAGAAGGGGTGGGAAAGAGAGAGAGAGAGAAGGGGTGGGAGAGAGAGAGAGAGAGAGAAGGGGTGGGAGAGAGAGAGAGAGAGAGAAGGGGTGGGAGAGAGAGAGAGAGAGAGAAGGGGTGGGAGAGAGAGAGAGAGAGAGAGAAGGGGTGGGAGAGAGAGAGAGAAGGGGTGGGAGAGAGAGAGAGAAGGGGTGGGAGAGAGAGAGAGAAGGGGTGGGAGAGAGAGAGAGAAGGGGTGGGAGAGAGAGAGAGAGAAGGGGTGGGAGAGAGAGAGAGAAGGGGTGGGAGAGAGAGAGAGAGAGAGAGAGAAGGGGTGGGAGAGAGAGAGAGAGAGAAGGGGTGGGAGAGAGAGAGAGAGAGAGAGAAGGGGTGGGAGAGAGAGAGAGAGAGAGAGAAGGGGTGGGAGAGAGAGAGAGAGAAGGGGTGGGAGAGAGAGAGAGAGAAGGGGTGGGAGAGAGAGAGAGAGAGAGAGAAAGGGGTGGGAGAGAGAGAGAGAGAGAAGGGGTGGGAGAGAGAGAGAGAGAGAAGGGGTGGGAGAGAGAGAGAGAGAAGGGGTGGGAGAGAGAGAGAGAGAAGGGGTGGGAGAGAGAGAGAGAGAAGGGGTGGGAGAGAGAGAGAGAGAAGGGGTGGGAGAGAGAGAGAGAGAAGGGGTGGGAGAGAGAGAGAGAGAAGGGGTGGGAGAGAGAGAGAGAGAAGGGGTGGGAGAGAGAGAGAGAAGGGGTGGGAGAGAGAGAGAGAAGGGGTGGGAGAGAGAGAGAGAAGGGGTGGGAGAGAGAGAGAGAGAAGGGGTGGGAGAGAGAGAGAGAGAAGGGGTGGGAGAGAGAGAGAGAAGGGGTGGGAGAGAGAGAGAGAAGGGGTGGGAGAGAGAGAGAGAGAAGGGGTGGGAGAGAGAGAGAGAGAGAAGGGGTGGGAGAGAGAGAGAGAAGGGGTGGGAGAGAGAGAGAGAGAAGGGGTGGGAGAGAGAGAGAGAGAGAAGGGGTGGGAGAGAGAGAGAGAGAAGGGGTGGGAGAGAGAGAGAGAGAGAAGGGGTGGGAGAGAGAGAGAGAGAGAAGGGGTGGGAGAGAGAGAGAGAGAAGGGGTGGGAGAGAGAGAGAGAGAAGGGGTGGGAGAGAGAGAGAGAGAGAAGGGGTGGGAGAGAGAGAGAGAGAGAGAAGGGGTGGGAGAGAGAGAGAGAGAGAGAGAAGGGGTGGGAGAGAGAGAGAGAGAAGGGGTGGGAGAGAGAGAGAGAGAAGGGGTGGGAGAGAGAGAGAGAGAAGGGGTGGGAGAGAGAGAGAGAGAAGGGGTGGGAGAGAGAGAGAGAAGGGGTGGGAGAGAGAGAGAGAGAAGGGGTGGGAGAGAGAGAGAGAGAAGGGGTGGGAGAGAGAGAGAGAGAAGGGGTGGGAGAGAGAGAGAAGGGGTGGGAGAGAGAGAGAGAGAGAAGGGGTGGGAGAGAGAGAGAAGGGGTGGGAGAGAGAGAGAAGGGGTGGGAGAGAGAGAGAGAGAAGGGGTGGGAGAGAGAGAGAGAGAAGGGGTGGGAGAGAGAGAGAGAGAAGGGGTGGGAAAGAGAGAGAGAGAGAGAGAGAAGGGGTGGGAGAGAGAGAGAGAGAGAAGGGGTGGGAGAGAGAGAGAGAGAGAGAAGGGGTGGGAGAGAGAGAGAAGGGGTGGGAGAGAGAGAGAGAGAGAGAGAGAAGGGGTGGGAGAGAGAGAGAGAGAGAAGGGGTGGAGAGAGAGAGAGAGAAGGGGTGGGAGAGAGAGAGAGAGAAGGGGTGGGAGAGAGAGAGAGATGAGGCGAGGGAGGGAGTGGGAGGAGAAGGGGGGAGGGAGGGAGTGGGAGGAGAAGTGGGGAGGGAGGGAGTGGGAGGAGAAGTGGGGAGGGAGGGAGTGGGAGGAGAAGTGGGGAGGGAGGGAGTGGGAGGAGAAGTGGGGAGGGAGGGAGTGGGAGGAGAAGGAGAGAGAGTCCCAAACTGACAGCTGTTGTCACTCAGATTTCAAAAGCACCCAGCTGATTTGCAGCCTCTAATCTCAGCCTTGGACCCGGGGTCTCCGATTCTGCCTGTTGTTCAGCCTCACCCATCCAATAATCAGCAACAGACGGTCACTGAGAGCGGGGGGAGGCTGTAATACAATCAGAGGCGGTGGATCGAGCTCACAGGAGATCAGTGTTTTTGGCCACGGATATTATGCAACACACTCCTAACCATCTCTCTATTTATGTTCATGGTAGCCATGATGTGGAGATGCCGGTGATGGACTGGGGTGGACAAATGTAAGGAATCTTACAACACCAGGTTATAGTCCAACAAATTTATTTTAAAATCACAAGCTTTCGGAGATTATCTCCTTCGTCATCTGACGAAGGAGATGATCTCCGAAAGCTTGTGATTTTAAAATAAATTTGTTGGACTATAACCTGGTGTTGTAAGATTCCTTACATATGTTCATGGTGAGAGACGTCACTGATGGGAAACAGACCAGCCAGAGGCAGATAGACAAACGCTCCCTCTACACTGTCCCATCAAACACTCCCAGGGCAGGTACAGGGTTAGATACAGAGTAAAGCTCCCTCTACACTGTCCCATCAAACACTCCCAGGGCAGGTACAGCACGGGTTAGATACAGAGTAAAGCTCCCTCTACACTGTCCCATCAAACACTCCCAGGGCAGGTACAGGGTTAGATACAGAGTAAAGCTCCCTCTACACTGTCCCATCAAACTCTCCCAGGGCAGGTACAGCACGGGTTAGATACAGAGTAAAGCTCCCTCTACACTGTCCCGTCAAACACTCCCAGGGCAGGTACAGGGTTAGATACAGAGTAAAGCTCCCTCTACACTGTCCCATCAAACATGGGGGAATGAGGAAGGAAGTCAACGGCAAATTAAATCAAATAAAAAACACTTTACATTTAGGTCCGTCTTCCTAAATAAAATGCAGCTCCCCGATCCCCCTCCCCGATCCCCCTCCCCGATCCGCCTCCCCGATCCGCCTCCCCCTGACCCCCGCTTGATCTGAACCGACGCTCCAGTGGGATCAAGGATGCCACAAAGCCACATTCTCCGACCCACAACTCGCTGCCTGTCGCGGCACTCCCCGAGAGGGAACTGAGAGTTGGGTTGCTTCACCCTCTGGCCATCTGTGACAGGCCTGCATCCTGTGCAGGAGGCCACCAACTCCACCAGAGATAAAAATAAACACATTGAGCGATTTTGTGGGCGTCGCTGGTGAGGCTGGCAGTCATTGCCCACCACGTCACCCTGCGAAGGTGGTGGTGGGCCTCCTTCTTGAACCGCTGGTAGCGGGTTTGATACAACTGGTGGGCTTGCTGGGCCATTTCTGAGGGCAGTTAAGAATCAGAGGGAAAAAAAGAGGAGGCCATTCAGCCCCTCGAGCCTGTTCCGCCATTCAATTGGATCATGGCTGATTTGTATCTCAACTCCATCTCCCCTCCTTGGTTCCGTAACCCTTAATACCCTCACCCAACAAAAATCGATCAGTCTCAGTTTAGAAATTTTCAATTGACCCCCAGCAGCTTTTTGGGGGAGAGAGTTCCAGATTCCCACTCCCCTTTGTGTGAAGAAGTGCTTCCTGACATCACCCCTGAACGGCCTGGCTCTAATTTTAAGGTTCTGCCCCCTTGTTCTGGACTCCCCCCACCAGAGGAAATAGTTTCTCTCTATCGACCCTATCAAATCCTTTAATCATCTTAAACACCTCGATTAGATCACCCCTTAATCTTCTAAACTCGAGGGAATACAAGCCCAGTCTGTGCAACCTGTCCTCATAATTTAACCCTTTTAGCCCCGGTATCATTCTGGTGAATCTGCTCCCCCTCCAAGGCCAATATCTCCTTCCTGAGGGGCGGTGCCCAGAACTGAACCCAGTCTCCAGATGTGGTCTGACCAAAGCTCTGTACAGCTGGAACATATCTTCCACCCCTTTGTATTACATACGAATATACGAATTAAGAGCAGGAGTTGGCCATTCGGCCCCTCGAGCCTGCTCTGCCTGTCCCAGCCCGCTGGAGATAAAGGCCAACATTCCATTGGCCGTTTTAATTATTTTTGCACCTGTCCACTGGGTTTTTACTGATTTCTGGACATGAACCTTGAAATCTCTCGGCTCCTCCACAGTTCCTCCCTTCTCATCGTTTAGAAAATACTCTGATTTGTCTTTCTTAGGTCCAAAGTGGATGACCTCACACTTCCCCAGATTGAACTCCATCTGCCCCCAGTTTTACCCACTCGCTGAATCTATTAATGTCCCTTTACAACTTTCTGTTCCCATCGGCACTATTTACTGGGTCACCTCACTCAGTGTCGTCAGCAAAACTGGAAATACGGCTCTCGATTCCTTCAACCAAGTCATCGATAAATATAGTGAAAAGCTGAGGCACCAGTACAGATCCCTGGGACACCACTAGTCACATCCTACCAATTGAAGTACATATCCATTATCCCTACTCTGTCTCCTACCTCCTAACCAACTCCCGACCCACGTAGAGTCAGCCCTGGCTCAGTGGGCAACACTCTCGTCTCTGAGTCAGACGGTCGTGGGTTCAAGTCCCACTCCAGAGTCTTGAGCACAAAATCTAATCTGACACTCCCAGCGCAGTGCAGAGGGAGTGCCGCACTGTCGGAGGTGTCGTCTTTCCGATGTCTGCCCTCTCGGGTGGACGGAAAAGATCCCGCAACCACCATTTCAAAGAGTTCTCCGCGATGTCCTGGGCCAAATACATCACTAAATAACAGATTATCTGGTCATTATCTCATTGCCGTGTGTTTTTTTTTTATTCGTTCACGGGATGTGGGCGTCGCTGGCGAGGCCGGCATTTATTGCCCATCCCTAATTGCCCTTGAGAAGGTGGTGGTGAGCCGCCTTCTTGAACCGCTGCAGTCCGTTTGGTGAAGGTTCTCCCACAGTGCTGTTAGGAAGGGAGTTCCAGGATTTTGACCCAGCGACGATGAAGGAATGGCGATATATTTCCAAGTCGGGATGGTGTGTGACTTGGAGGGGAACGTGCAGGTGGTGTTGTTCCCATGCGCCTGCTGCCCTTGTCCTTCTAGGTGGTAGAGGTCGCGGGTTTGGGAGGTGCTGTCGAAGAAGCCTTGGCGAGTTGCTGCAGTGCATCTTGCTGTGGGATCTTGCTGTGCTCAAATTGGCTGCCGCATTTCCTACATTACAACACTGACTACACTTCAAAAAGTGACCACTGCCTGTAAAGCGGTTTGGGACGTCCTGGAGGCCCTGAATAAATGTAAGTCATTCTTTCTTTAAAGAGGGAGGAGCAGGAGAATTATGTGGGGGCTGCATTCTAAATGGAGAATTGAGTGAAGGATTGGACAGTGGGAATGAATGAATATAACAGTCTCACCCTGGACAACAAGAGAAGGAACAAACACACGTCTCTTTTTTTTTTGTTAAAACTCCTGACGTGTTCGTGCCATTGGCGCGCACACCTCCCTGATCACCGCTCTGAGAACATGACAACTTTCACAAATGGCGTTACAGAAATTATTTTTTTTTTTTTAAAAACACACAGAGGAAGTCTTGGAGGCTGCAACAAGAAAAAAAAAACAGCTGCAAACAGCCAGCAAGGTTTGTGCAACGGGTCCGTGTAAACCGACAGTGTGTGCGAGGATCGGATTTATGATCGAACCCTTCCTCTCCCCCCCCCCGCCGTTCCTCAAATCGCCAATTTGAAACCCGCAACAAATTAATTATCGAGCTTAAGTCTGCAAGAGGAGGAGGAAACAACCGAATCTGCTGCGTCAGCCTCCCTGTGCAGTCACTGCGAGTTAAATCTTGCTGCTGCTGCACAGCGCGCGGGCTGTTTGCAGAGCAAAGCTCCATCCTGTTCCTCCTTCTCTGCTCTGTTTCACAACCACAGTCGACAGTAACCCACAAAACTCAAAATACAGGCCAACACCAGCCCAGATACGGCACGCCATTTACTGGAAGGGTTGATATATATAAAATATATTTCTATAAACTGAGCCTAATTTTGAACTGGTGCCTGGGGTGGGGTGGGGAGGGGAGGCCTGGCCGAGAACTGGCCTCCTGGGTTGGAATGGAGGGGGTGAGGAGGAAAGGAGGGGGGGGGTGGGGGGTGAATCAGCCAGGATTCCATACGCCCCACTGCCCCCCACCCTCCTGATCTTTATGCAGCGACCCCCCAGCTGGGACGGGCTCGGATGCGATTGAACCTCCCCCCGTGGTCGAATAGCTCGGCCCGCACTCACCGTCCAGACTCGGCACTCGAAGAACGGCCGTCCAGGCTAGTTCTCTGAGGGGAGCGAACCCCCTCACATCCTCCCCCCCCAACAACGCCCCCAAACGATGAGTTCAGGGGGAGAAAGAAGTGAGTGACAAAAAAACTACGTCTATAAAAATAATTCAGCGGGGAATAAAACCCACTGGGCAGGGGCTTAGAATTCTGCACTTGAGTGAAGGAGGCGAGGGAAAGCGAGACGGTGCGGTAGCATCGTGGTTATGTTACTGGACTAGTAATCCGGAGTCATGAGTTCAAATCCCACCATTGGAGCTGGCGAATTTAAATTCAATTAATTAAATAAAAATCTGGAATTAAAATACTAGTATCAGTAATGGTGGCCATGAAACTACCTGACTGTCGTAAAAACCCATCTGGTTCACTAATGTCCTTTAGGGAAGGAAACCTGCTGTCCTTACCCGGTCTGGCCTATGTGTGACTCCAGACCCACAGCAATGTGGTTGATTCTTAACTGCCCCCTGAAATGGCCTAGCAAGCCACTCAGTTGTAAAATCTCGCTACAAAAAGTCACAATAAGAATAAAACCAGACGGACCACTAGGCACCGGACACGACAAAGGCAAACCAAGCCCAGTCGACCCTGCAAAGTCCTCCTCACTATCATTTGGGGACTTGTGCCAAAATTGGGAGAGCTGTCCCACAGACTAGTCAAGCAACAGCCTGACATAGCCACACTCACAGAATCATACCTTTCAGCCAACGTCCCAGACTCTTCCATCACCATCCCTGGGTATGTCCTGTCCCACCGGCAGGACAGACCGACCAGAGGTGGCGGTACAGTGATATACAGTCAGGAGGGAGTGGCCCTGGGAGTCCTCAACATTGACTCTGGACCCCATGAAATCTCATGGCATCAGGTCAAACATGGGCAAGGAAACCTCCTGCTGATTACCACCTACCGTCCTCCCTCAGCTGATGAATCAGTCCTCCTCCATGTTGAACATCACATGGAGGAAGCACTGAGGGTAGCAAGGGCACAGAATGTACTCTGGGTGGGGGGCTTCAATGTCCATCACCAAGAGTGGCTTGGTAGCACCACTACTGACCGAGCTGGCCGAGTCCTGAAGGACATAGCTGCCAGACTGGGCCTGCGGCAGGTGGTGAGCGAACCAACACAAGAGAAAATCTTACTCGACCTCGTCCTCACCAATCTACCTGTCGCAAATGCATCTGTCCATGACAGTATTGGTAGGAGTGACCAGTCCTCGTGGAGACGAAGTCCCATCTTCGCACTGAGGATACCAACCAATGTGTTGTGTGGCACTACCACCATGCTAAATGGGATAGATTCAGAACAGATCGAGCAGCTCAAAACTGGGCATCCATGAGGCACTGTGGGCCATCAGCAGCAGCAGAATTGTATTCCAGCACAATCTGTAACCTCATGGCCTGGCATATTCCTCACTCTACCATTACCAATAAGCCAGGGGATCAACCCTGGTTCAATGAGGAGTGTAGAAGAGCATGCCAGGAGCAGCACCAGGCGTACCTAAAAATGAGGTGCCAACCTGGTGAAGCTACAACTCGGGACTACATGCATGCTAAACAGCGGAAGCAACATGCTAAAGACAGAGCTCAGCGATTCCACAACCAACGGATCAGATCAAAGCTCTGCAGTCCTGCCACATCCAGTCGTGAATGGTGGTGGACAATTAAACAACTAACGGGAGGAGGAGGCTCTGTAAACATCCCCATCCTCAATGATGGCGGAGTCCAGCACGTGAGTGCAAAGACAAGACTGAAGCGTTTGCAACCATCTTCAGCCAGAAGTGCCGAGTGGATGATCCATCTCGGCCTCCTCCCGATATCCCCACCATCACAGAACCCAGTCTTCAGCCAATTTGATTCACTCCACGTGATATCAAGAAACGGCTGAGTGCACTGGATACAGCAAAAGCTATGGGCCCCGACAACATCCCAGCTGTAGTGCTGGAGACTTGTGCTCCAGAACTAGCTGAGCCTCTAGCCAAGCTGTTCCAGTACAGCTACAACACTGGCATCCACCCGACAATGTGGAAAATTGCCCAGGTATGTCCTGTCCACAAAAAGCAGGACAAATCCAATCCGGCCAATTACCACCCCATCAGTCTACTCTCAATCATCAGCAAAGTGATGGAAGGTGTCGTCGACAGTGCTATCAAGCGGCACTTACTCACCAATAACCTGCTCACTGATGCTCAGTTTGGGTTCTGCCAGGACCACTCGTCTCCAGACCTCATTACAGCCTTGGTCCAAACATGGACAAAAGAGCTGAATTCCAGAGGTGAGGTGAGAGTGACTGCCCTTGACATCAAGGCAGCATTTGACCGAGTGTGGCACCAAGGAGCCCGAGTAAAATTGAAATCAATGGGAATCAGGGGGAAAACTCTCCAGTGGCTGGAGTCATACCTAGCACAAAGGAAGATGGTAGTGGTTGTTGGAGGCCAATCATCTCAGCCCCAGGGCATTGCTGCAGGAGTTCCTCAGGGCAGTGTCCTAGGCCCAACCATCTTCAGCTGCTTCATCAATGACCTTCCCTCCATCATAAGGTCAGAAATGGGGATGTTTGCTGATGATTGCACAGTGTTCAGTTCCATTCGCAACCCCTCAGATAATGAAGCAGTCCGTGCCCACATGCAGCAAGACTTGGACAACATCCAGGCTTGGGCTGATAAGTGGCAAGTAACATTCGTGCCAGACAAATGCCAGGCAATGACCATCTCCAACAAGAGAGAGTCTAACCACCTCCCCTTGACA
>NW_027138922.1:15000-30463 GCF_035084215.1 Heptranchias perlo | reverse complement strand
TGAGGGAGGACTGAGGGGAAAGGGGGCCTGAGGGGAGGGGACTGAGGGGGGGGGACTGAGGGGAGGGGAGGACTGAGGGGGGGAGGACTGAGGGAGGGGACTGAGGGGAGGGAGGACTGAGGGGAGGGAGGACTGAGGGGAGGGAGGACTGAGGGGAGGGAGGACTGAGGGGAGGGAGGACTGAGGGGAGGGAGGACTGAGGGGGGGAGGACTGAGGGAGGAGGACTGAGGGGAGGGGAGGGGGGGAGGACTGAGGGGGGGGGACTGAGGGGAGGGACTGACGGGGGAGGGACTGAGGGGGGAGGACTGAGGGGGGGGGACTGAGGGGGGAGGGACTGAGGGAGGGGACTGAGGGGTGGAGGGACTGAGGGGAGGGGACCTGAGGGACTGAGGGGGGGAGGACTGAGGGTGGAGGGACTGAGGGGGAGGGGACTGAGGGGGAGGAGGACTGAGGGACTGAGGGGGGGGAGGACTGAGGGGGGGAGGACTGAGGGGAGGGAGGACTGAGGGGGGGAGGACTGAGGGGGGAGGACTGAGGGGAGGGAGGACTGAGGGGGGAGGACTGAGGGGAGGGAGGACTGAGGGGAGGGAGGACTGAGGGGGGGAGGAACTGAGGGGAGGGAGGACTGAGGGGAGGGAGGGGGGAGGGACTGAGGGGGGAGGACTGAGGGGAGGGAGGGGAGGGACTGAGGGGGGAGGGACTGAGGGGGGAGGACTGGGGGGGGCAGTGGGTACCGACACTGACCTCTCACCCCTGGGGGCCTGGGGGTCAAACTCCAGCCTGGGTCGTTGTTCACGGGGAGAGAGAGAGAGAGAGAGAGGGAGAGAGGGATGGAGTGAGGGAGGGAGAGGGAGAGAGAGGGAGTGATGGAGTGAGGGAGGGAGAGGGGAGGGAGGGAGGGAGAGAGAGAGAGAGGGAGGGAGGGAGGGAGAGGGAGTGGGAGAGAGAGAGGGAGAGAGGGATGGAGTGAGGGAGGGAGAGAGAGGGAGAGAGAGAGAGGGAGGGATGGAGTGAGGGATGGAGTGAGGGAGGGAGAGGGAGGGATGGAGTGAGGGAGGGAGAGGGAGGGAGAGAGAGGGAGGGAGAGAGAGGGAGGGATGGAGTGAGGGAGGAGAGAGAGGGAGGGATGGAGTGAGGGAGGGATGGAGTGAGGGAGGGAGAGGGAGGGAGAGAGAGGGAGGGAGAGAGAGGGATGAGTGAGGGAGGCAGGGAGGGAGAGAGGAGAGAGGCAGGGAGGGAGAGAGGGAGAGATGGAGGGAGGGAGGGAGAGAGAGAGGGAGGGAGGGAGAAGAGGGAGAGAGAGTGAGGGAGGGAGAGAGGGATGGAGTGTGGGAGGGAGAGAGAGGGATGGAGTGAGGGAGGGAGAGGGCAGGAGAGGGAGGAGAGGGAGAGAGAGAGAGAGGGATGGAGAGAGAGAGAGAGGGATGGAGAGAGAGAGGGAGTGAGGGAGGGAGGGAGGGAGGGAGGGAGGGAGGGAGTGAGGGAGGGAGTGAGGGAGGGAGTGAGAGGGATGGAGTGAGAGGGATGGAGTGAGGGATGGAGTGAGGGAGGGAGTGAGAGGAGGGAGAGGGAGGGAGGGAGTGAGGGAGGGAGGGAGAGGGAGGGAGGAGAGGGAGGGAGGGAGGGAGTGGGAGTGAGGGAGGGAGTGAGGGATGGAGTGAGGGAGGGAGAGGGCAGGAGAGGGAGGACGAGGGAGTGAGGTAGGGAGAGGGATGGAGTGAGGTAGGGAGAGGGATGGAGTGAGGGATGGAGTGAGGGAGGGAGAGGGATGGAGTGAGGGAGGGAGAGGGATGGAGAGAGAGAGAGGATGGAGAGAGAATGAGGAGAGGGAGAGGGAGGGAGAGGGATGGAGTGAGGGAGGGAGAGGGAGGGAGAGGGAGGGAGAGGAGGGAGAGGGAGGGAGTGAGGGAGTGAGGGAGGGAGTGAGGGAGGGAGTGAGGGAGGGAGAGGATACCGAGTTGCGTTCTGCCCACTCACCTCGCTCAGAGCCTCGAAGGCCGAACTCGCGTTCTGCTGACCCTGTGACCCCGGTGTTGATTTCTTCAGAATGTTCTGGAAGCAGACGGACGAGTTATTGAGAAAGGACCTCGATCAGCGTCCCCTCGAGTCCCGAGTCCCGAGTCCCCGTCACCCCCCGGTCTGGACCCACACCGGCTCCCGGTCAGGGAACGCCTCGATTATAAAACTCTTCATCCTCCTCTTCAAATCCCTCCATGGCCCTCGCCCTCCCTCCCTATCTCTGTAACCTCCTCCAGCCCCCTACAATCCTCATCCTCCTGTTCAAATCCCTCCATGGCCCTCGTCCCCTCCCTCCCTATCTCTGTAACCTCCTCCAGCCCCTACAATTCTCATCCTCCTCTTCAAATCCCTCCATGGCCCTCGCCCCCCTCCCTATCTCTGTAACCTCCTCCAGCCCCCTACAATTCTCATCCTCCTCTTCAAATCCCTCCATGGCCCTCGCCCACCTCCCTCCCTATCTCTGTAACCTCCTCCAGCCCCCTACAATTCTCATCCTCCTGTTCAAATCCCTCCATGGCCCTCGCCCACCTCCCTCCCTATCTCTGTAACCTCCTCCAGCCCCGACAATTCTCATCCTCCTCTTCAAATCCCTCCATGGCCCTCGCCCCCCTCCCAATCTCTGTAACCTCCTCCAGCCCCGACAATTCTCATCCTCCTGTTCAAATCCCTCCATGGCCCTCGCCCTCCCTCCCTCCCTATCTCTGTAACCTCCTCCAGCCCCCGACAATTCTCATCCTCCTGTTCAAATCCCTCCATGGCCCCTCGCCCCCCTCCCTATCTCTGTAACCTCCTCCAGCCCCTACAATTCTCATCCTCCTGTTCAAATCCCTCCATGGCCCTCGACCCTCCCTCCCTATCTCTGTAACCTCCTCCAGCCCCTACAATTCTCATCCTCCTGTTCAAATCCCTCCATGGCCCTCGACCCTCCCTCCCTATCTCTGTAACCTCCTCCAGCCCCTACAATTCTCATCCTCCTGTTCAAATCCCTCCATGGCCCCTCGCCCCCCTCCCTATCTCTGTAACCTCCTCCAGCCCCTACAATTCTCATCCTCCTGTTCAAATCCCTCCATGGCCCTCGACCCTCCCTCCCTATCTCTGTAACCTCCTCCAGCCCCTACAATTCTCATCCTCCTGTTCAAATCCCTCCATGGCCCTCGCCCCTCCCTCCCTATCTCTGTAGCCTCCTCCAGCCCCGACAATTATCATCCTCCTGTTCAAATCCCTCCATGGCCCTCGACCCTCCCTCCCTATCTCTGTAACCTCCTCCAGCCCCTACAATTCTCATCCTCCTGTTCAAATCCCTCCATGGCCCTCGCCCCTCCCTCCCTATCTCTGTAGCCTCCTCCAGCCCCGACAATTATCATCCTCCTGTTCAAATCCCTCCATGTCCCTCGCCCCCCCTCCCTCCCTATCTCTGTAACCTCCTCCAGCCCCCTACAATTCTCATCCTCCTCTTCAAACCCCTCCATGGCCCTCGCCCTCCCTCCCTATCTCTGTAACCTCCTCCAGCCCCCTACAATTCTCATCCTCCTCTTCAAATCCCTCCATGGCCCTCGCCCCCCTCCCTCCCTATCTCTGTAACCTCCTCCAGCCCCCTACAATTCTCATCCTCCTCTTCAAATCCCTCCATGGCCCTCGCCCCCCTCCCTCCCTATCTCTGTAACCTCCTCCAGCCCCCTACAATTCTCATCCTCCTCTTCAAATCCCTCCATGGCCCTCGCCCCTCCCTCCCTATCTCTGTAACCTCCTCCAGCCCCTACAATTCTCATCCTCCTGTTCAAATCCCTCCATGGCCCTCGCCCCCCTCCCTATCTCTGTAACCTCCTCCAGCCCCCTACAATTCTCATCCTCCTGTTCAAATCCCTCCATGGCCCTCGCCCCCCTCCCTCCCTATCTCTGTAGCCTCCTCCAGCCCCGACAATTCTCATCCTCCTCTTCAAACCCCTCCATGGCCCTCGCCCTCCCTCCCTATCTCTGTAACCTCCTCCAGTCCCTACAATTCTCATCCTCCTGTTCAAATCCCTCCATGTCCCTCGCCCCCCCTCCCTCCCTATCTCTGTAACCTCCTCCAGCCCCTACAATTATCATCCTCCTGTTCAAATCCCTCCATGGCCCTCGCCCCTCCCTCCCTATCTCTGTAACCTCCTCCAGCCCCCTACAATTCTCATCCTCCTCTTCAAACCCCTCCATGGCCCTCGCCCTCCCTCCCTATCTCTGTAACCTCCTCCAGCCCCCTACAACCCTCCGAGATCTCTGCGTTCCTCCAATCCTGGCCTCTTGTCGATCCCCCTCTCCCATCGCTCCACCATTGGCCGTGCCTTCAGCTGCCTGGGGCCCTGAGCTCTGGAATTCCCTCCCTGAACCTCTCCGCCTCCCTCTCCTCCTTTAAGACGCTCCTTAAAACCTCCCTCATTGGCCAATCTTTTGGTCGCCTGTCCTGACATCTCCTCATGTGTCCCGGGGTGGGATCTTTCCCTCCTGTGGAGGGTCTCGGGGACATTTCACCACGTTACAGACCCTGGATAGACGGGAATTATTTACGATCATCTCACCCCGAGTCTCCCACACATCAAATCTCGGCCGTGTTCTTCAAGTCTCGTGTTAACCACTGCAGGACGAGCAGTACACTATGGACCTATTTCTGACCCTCTCGATGGCCAGTCGACCTGGTCCATCTCCACGTTGACTGAGACAGAGCAAGATTCCCACTTCGATCACCCCCAGTCCCCATCTCAGGACCTCCCCAAGCTTCACGGCAAAACGAAGGACTTTGGCAGAGCTTCAGTGCGGCAAACCAGGCAGCCAATTTGCGCACAGCAAGATCCCGGGCACAGTCGATGGCATCACGGCCTGACCATTTCGTCAGTGGTGTTGGTCGAGGCCCCCCCCGCCCCGGCCCCAAAACACATGCCGCCGACCCACACGCACGCTGAGAAGGAAAGTCCCAGGCTGTAAACCGGGCCGAGCACTGATCGAAGGCCTGGACCCAGCCCCGGGGGCGGGGAGATGGCCTTACCTGCACCAGCAGTTTCAGGCGCGTGATTCGTTGGAAGGGCAGGATCAGGAAGGACTTGAGGGAGAGGCGCTGGCAGATGGGATGGCTTTCCAAATTCTCAACCACCACACGGAAAGGGGGGTTCCCCTCACTGTCAGGGGAGGAAGGAGCAGAAAAATTAAACCGACCAATATCTCAAACCAGGACGGTGTAGAGGGAGCTTTACTCTGTATCTAACCCTGTACCTGACCCTGGGAGTGTTTGACGGGACAGTGTAGAGGGAGCTTCACTCTGTATCTAACCCTGTACCTGCCCTGGGAGTGTTTGATGGGACAGTGTAGAGGGAGCTTTACTCTGTATCTAACCCTGTACCTGACCCTGGGAGTGTTTGATGGGACAGTGTAGAGGGAGCTTTACTCTGTATCTAACCCTGTACCTGACCCTGGGAGTGTTTGATGGGACAGTGTAGAGGGAGCTTTACTCTGTATCTAACCCTGTACCTGACCCTGGGAGTGTTTGATGGGACAGTGTAGAGGGAGCTTTACTCTGTATCTAACCCTGTACCTGACCCTGGGAGTGTTTGACGGGACAGTGTAGAGGGAGCTTTACTCTGTATCTAACCCTGTACCTGCCCTGGGAGTGTTTGACGGGACAGTGTAGAGGGAGCTTTACTCTGTATCTAACCCTGTACCTGCCCTGGGAGTGTTTGATGGGACAGTGTAGAGGGAGCTTTACTCTGTATCTAACCCTGTACCTGACCCTGGGAGTGTTTGACGGGACAGTGTAGAGGGAGCTTGACTCTGTATCTAACCCTGTACCTGCCCTGGGAGTGTTTGATGGGACAGTGTAGAGGGAGCTTTACTCTGTATCTAACCCTGTACCTGACCCTGGGAGTGTTTGATGGGACAGTGTAGAGGGAGCTTTACTCTGTATCTAACCCTGTACCTGCACTGGGAGTGTTTGATGGGACAGTGTAGAGGGAGCTTTACTCTGTATCTAACCCTGTACCTGCACTGGGAGTGTTTGATGGGACAGTGCAGAGGGAGCTTTACTCTGTATCTAACCCTGTACCTGCACTGGGAGTGTTTGATGGGACAGTGTAGAGGGAGCTTTACTCTGTATCTAACCCTGTACCTGACCCTGGGAGTGTTTGATGGGACAGTGTAGAGGGAGCTTTACTCTGTATCTAACCCTGTACCTGCCCTGGGAGTGTTTGACGGGACAGTGTAGAGGGAGCTTTACTCTGTATCTCACCGTGTACCTGACCCTGGGAGTGTTTGATGGGACAGTGTAGAGGGAGCTTTACTCTGTATCTAACCCTGTACCTGACCCTGGGAGTGTTTGATGGGACAGTGTAGAGGGAGCTTTACTCTGTATCTAACCCTGTACCTGACCCTGGGAGTGTTTGATGGGACAGTGTAGAGGGAGCTTTACTCTGTATCTAACCCTGTACCTGCACTGGGAGTGTTTGATGGGACGGTGTAGAGGGAGCTTTACTCTGTATCTAACCCTGTACCTGCCCTGGGAGTGTTTGATGGGACAGTGTAGAGGGAGCTTTACTCTGTATCTAACCCTGTACCTGCCCTGGGAGTGTTTGATGGGACAGTGTAGAGGCAGCTTTACTCTGTATCTAACCCTGTACCTGCCCTGGGAGTGTTTGATGGGACAGTGTAGAGGGAGCTTTACTCTGTATCTAACCCTGTCCCTGACCTTAGGAGTGTTTGATGGGACAGTGTAGAGGGAGCTTTACTCTGTATCTAACCCTGTACCTGCCCTGGGAGTGTTTGATGGGACAGTGCAGAGGGAGCTTTACTCTGTATCTAACCCTGTACCTGCCCTGGGAGTGTTTGATGGGACAGTGTAGAGGGAGCTTTACTCTGTATCTAACCCTGTACCTGCCCTGGGAGTGTTTGATGGGACAGTGTAGAGGGAGCTTTACTCTGTATCTAACCCTGTCCCTGCCCTGGGAGTGTTTGATGGGACAGTGTAGAGGGAGCTTTACTCTGTATCTCACCCTGTACCTGCCCTGGGAGTGTTTGATGGGACAGTGTAGAGGGAGCTTTACTCTGTATCTAACCCTGTACCTGATCCTGGGAGTGTTTGATGGGACAGTGTAGAGGGAGCTTTACTCTGTATCTAACCCTGTACCTGCCCTGGGAGTGGTTGATGGGACAGTGTAGAGGGAGCTTTACTCTGTATCTAACCCTGTACCTGCCCTGGGAGTGTTTGATGGGACAGTGTAGAGGGAGCTTTACTCTGTATCTAACCCTGTACCTGCCCTGGGAGTGTTTGATGGGACAGTGTAGAGGGAGCTTTACTCTGTATCTAACCCTGGACCTGCCCTGGGAGTGTTTGATGGGACAGTGTAGAGGGAGCTTTACTCTGTATCTAACCCTGTACCTGCCCTGGGAGTATTTGACGGGACAGTGTAGAGGGAGCTTTACTCTGTATCTAACCCTGTACCTGCCCCTGGGAGTGTTTGATGGGACAGTGTAGAGGGAGCTTTACTCTGTATCTCACCCTGTACCTGACCCTGGGAGTGTTTGATGGGACAGTGTGGAGGGAGCTTTACTCTGTATCTAACCCTGTACCTGCCCTGGGAGTGTTTGATGGACAGTGTAGAGGGAGCTTTACTCTGTATCTAACCCTGTACCTGACCCTGGGAGTGTTTGATGGGACAGTGTAGAGGGAGCTTTACTCTGTATCTAACCCTGTACCTGACCCTGGGAGTGTTTGATGGGACAGTGTAGAGGGAGCTTTACTCTGTATCTAACCCTGTACCTGCCCTGGGAGTGTTTGATGGGACAGTGTAGAGGGAGCTTTACTCTGTATCTAACCCTGTACCTGACCCTGGGAGTGTTTGATGGGACAGTGTAGAGGGAGCTTTACTCTGTATCTAACCCTGTACCTGACCCTGGGAGTGTTTGATGGGACAGTGTAGAGGGAGCTTTACTCTGTATCCAACCCTGTACCTGACCCTGGGAGTGTTTGATGGGACAGTGTAGAGGGAGCTTTACTCTGTATCTAACCCTGTACCTGCCCTGGGAGTGTTTGACGGGACAGTGTAGAGGGAGCTTTACTCTGTATCTAACCCTGTACCTGCCCTGGGAGTGTTTGATGGGACAGTGTAGAGGGAGCTTTACTCTGTCTCTAACCCTGTACCTGACCCTGGGAGTGTTTGATGGGACAGTGTGGAGGGAGCTTTACTCTGTATCTAACCCTGTACCTGACCCTGGGAGTGTTTGACGGGACAGTGTAGAGGGAGCTTTACTCTGTATCTAACCCTGTACCTGCACTGGGAGTGTTTGATGGGACGGTGTAGAGGGAGCTTTACTCTGTATCTAACCCTGTACCTGCCCTGGGAGTGTTTGATGGGACAGTGTAGAGGGAGCTTTACTCTGTATCTAACCCTGTACCTGCCCTGGGAGTGTTTGATGGGACAGTGTAGAGGGAGCTTTACTCTGTATCTAACCCTGTACCTGCCCTGGGAGTGTTTGATGGGACAGTGTAGAGGGAGCTTTACTCTGTATCTAACCCTGTCCCTGACCCTAGGAGTGTTTGATGGGACAGTGTAGAGGGAGCTTTACTCTGTATCTAACCCTGTACCTGCCCTGGGAGTGTTTGATGGGACAGTGCAGAGGGAGCTTTACTCTGTATCTAACCCTGTACCTGCCCTGGGAGTGTTTGATGGGACAGTGTAGAGGGAGCTTTACTCTGTATCTAACCCTGTACCTGACCCTGGGAGTGTTTGATGGGACAGTGTAGAGGGAGCTTTACTCTGTATCTAACCCTGTACCTGACCCTGGGAGTGTTTGATGGGACAGTGTAGAGGGAGCTTTACTCTGTATCTAACCCTGTCCCTGCCCTGGGAGTGTTTGATGGGACAGTGTAGAGGGAGCTTTACTCTGTATCTCACCCTCTACCTGCCCTGGGTGTGTTTGATGGGACAGTGTAGAGGGAGCTTTACTCTGTATCTAACCCTGTACCTGACCCTGGGAGTGTTTGATGGGACAGTGTAGAGGGAGCTTTACTCTGTATCTAACCCTGTACCTGCCCTGGGAGTGGTTGATGGGACAGTGTAGAGGGAGCTTTACTCTGTATCTAACCCTGTACCTGCCCTGGGAGTGTTTGATGGGACAGTGTAGAGGGAGCTTTACTCTGTATCTAACCCTGTACCTGCCCTGGGAGTGTTTGATGGGACAGTGTAGAGGGAGCTTTACTCTGTATCTAACCCTGGACCTGCCCTGGGAGTGTTTGATGGGACAGTGTAGAGGGAGCTTTACTCTGTATCTAACCCTGTACCTGCCCTGGGAGTATTTGACGGGACAGTGTAGAGGGAGCTTTACTCTGTATCTAACCCTGTACCTGCCCTGGGAGTGTTTGATGGGACAGTGTAGAGGGAGCTTTACTCTGTATCTAACCCTGTACCTGCACTGGGAGTGTTTGATGGGACGGTGTAGAGGGAGCTTTACTCTGTATCTAACCCTGTACCTGCCCTGGGAGTGTTTGATGGGACAGTGTAGAGGGAGCTTTACTCTGTATCTAACCCTGTACCTGCCCTGGGAGTGTTTGATGGGACAGTGTAGAGGCAGCTTTACTCTGTATCTAACCCTGTACCTGCCCTGGGAGTGTTTGATGGGACAGTGTAGAGGGAGCTTTACTCTGTATCTAACCCTGTCCCTGACCCTAGGAGTGTTTGATGGGACAGTGTAGAGGGAGCTTTACTCTGTATCTAACCCTGTACCTGCCCTGGGAGTGTTTGATGGGACAGTGCAGAGGGAGCTTTACTCTGTATCTAACCCTGTACCTGCCCTGGGAGTGTTTGATGGGACAGTGTAGAGGGAGCTTTACTCTGTATCTAACCCTGTACCTGCCCTGGGAGTGTTTGATGGGACAGTGTAGAGGGAGCTTTACTCTGTATCTAACCCTGTCCCTGCCCTGGGAGTGTTTGATGGGACAGTGTAGAGGGAGCTTTACTCTGTATCTCACCCTGTACCTGCCCTGGGAGTGTTTGATGGGACAGTGTAGAGGGAGCTTTACTCTGTATCTAACCCTGTACCTGACCCTGGGAGTGTTTGATGGGACAGTGTAGAGGGAGCTTTACTCTGTATCTAACCCTGTACCTGCCCTGGGAGTGGTTGATGGGACAGTGTAGAGGGAGCTTTACTCTGTATCTAACCCTGTACCTGCCCTGGGAGTGTTTGATGGGACAGTGTAGAGGGAGCTTTACTCTGTATCTAACCCTGTACCTGCCCTGGGAGTGTTTGATGGGACAGTGTAGAGGGAGCTTTACTCTGTATCTAACCCTGGACCTGCCCTGGGAGTGTTTGATGGGACAGTGTAGAGGGAGCTTTACTCTGTATCTAACCCTGTACCTGCCCTGGGAGTGTTTGATGGGACAGTGTAGAGGGAGCTTTACTCTGTATCTAACCCTGTACCTGCCCTGGGAGTGTTTGATGGGACAGTGTAGAGGGAGCTTTACTCTGTATCTAACCCTGTACCTGACCCTGGGAGTGTTTGATGGGACAGTGTAGAGGGAGCTTTACTCTGTATCTAACCCTGTACCTGACCCTGGGAGTGTTTGATGGGACAGTGTAGAGGGAGCTTTACTCTGTATCCAACCCTGTACCTGACCCTGGGAGTGTTTGATGGGACAGTGTAGAGGGAGCTTTACTCTGTATCTAACCCTGTACCTGCCCTGGGAGTGTTTGACGGGACAGTGTAGAGGGAGCTTTACTCTGTATCTAACCCTGTACCTGCCCTGGGAGTGTTTGATGGGACAGTGTAGAGGGAGCTTTACTCTGTCTCTAACCCTGTACCTGACCCTGGGAGTGTTTGATGGGACAGTGTGGAGGGAGCTTTACTCTGTATCTAACCCTGTACCTGACCCTGGGAGTGTTTGACGGGACAGTGTAGAGGGAGCTTTACTCTGTATCTAACCCTGTACCTGCCCTGGGAGTGTTTGACGGGACAGTGTAGAGGGAGCTTTACTCTGTATCTAACCCTGTACCTGCACTGGGAGTGTTTGATGGGACGGTGTAGAGGGAGCTTTACTCTGTATCTAACCCTGTACCTGCCCTGGGAGTGTTTGATGGGACAGTGTAGAGGGAGCTTTACTCTGTATCTAACCCTGTACCTGCCCTGGGAGTGTTTGATGGGACAGTGTAGAGGGAGCTTTACTCTGTATCTAACCCTGTACCTGACCCTGGGAGTGTTTGACGGGACAGTGTAGAGGGAGCTTTACTCTGTATCTAACCCTGTACCTGCCCTGGGAGTGTTTGACGGGACAGTGTAGAGGGAGCTTTACTCTCTCGGCGGTCACTCTGCTTACATCAGGCGTTTGAATGTCTTCTCTTGATACGACTGGTTGGTCACATAGGGGACGTAGACCGTGCGTAAGGCTGGAAGATGGGAGAGGAGAATGCGACACACGTCAAAGTCCAGGAGGCTCTTCTCCAGGTCTTCCTCCAGGTCAGTCAGAAATCTGGAACGCAGAGGCGGGAGGGAGGCAGTGAGGTCGGGGGTCGTTACAGGATGATCTCCCATTCCTGGCACCCCCTTTCACCATCTCAGGACGTCCCAGAACAGCTCACAGGCAGTGAGGAACCTCGACTGAGGGATAGTCGCTGTTGTCATGTGGCAGGTATATTGCGCACAGCAAGATCCCACAAACAAGGGATGACAAAATCATTTGTTATTTTTGCTTCGGTGATTTCTGTCGAGGGATAAATATCAGGGCCCAGGACCTCCCCCCTCCTGCTCGACTTCCGATAGTGGGCCGTGGGATCTTTTACACCCGCCCGAGAGGGGCAGACGGGGCCCTCGGTTTAATGTCTCGTCCCGAAAGACGGCACCTCCGACAGTGCGGCGCTCCCTCGGCACTGACCCTCCGACAGTGCGGCCCTCCCTCAGTACTGACCCTCCGACAGTGCGGCGCTCCCTCGGCACTGACCCTCCGACAGTGCGGCACTCCCTCAGTACCGACCCTCCGACAGTGCGGCGCTCCCTCAGTACTGACCCTCCGACAGTGCGGCACTCCCTCAGTACTGACCCTCCGACAGTGCGGCCCTCCCTCAGTACTGACCCTCCGACAGTGCGGCCCTCCCTCAGTACTGACCCTCCGACAGTGCGGCGCTCCCTCAGTACCGACCCTCCGACAGTGCGGCGCTCCCTCAGTACTGACCCTCCGACAGTGCGGCGCTCCCTCAGTACTGACCCTCCGACAGTGCGGCCCTCCCTCAGTACTGACCCTCCGACAGTGCGGCGCTCCCTCAGTACTGACCCTCCGACAGTGCGGCGCTCCCTCAGTACTGACCCTCCGACAGTGCGGCGTTCCTCAGTACTGACCCTCCGACAGTGCGGCGCTCCCTCAGTACTGACCCTCCGACAGTGCGGCGCTCCCTCAGTACTGACCCTCCGACAGTGCGGTGCTCCCTCAGTACCGACCCTCCGACAGTGCGGCGCTCCCTCAGTACTGACCCTCCGACAGTGCAGCGCTCCCTCAGTACTGACCCTCCGACAGTGCGGCGCTCCCTCAGTACTGACCCTCCGACAGTGCGGCGCTCCCTCAGTACCGACCCTCCGACAGTACGGCGCTCCCTCAGTACTGACCCTCCGACAGTGCGGCGCTCCCTCAGTACCGACCCTCCGACAGTGCGGCCCTCCCTCGGTACTGACCCTCCGACAGTGCGGCCCTCCCTCGGTACTGACCCTCCGACAGTGCGGCGCTCCCTCAGTACTGACCCTCCGACAGTGCGGCCCTCCCTCAGTACCGACCCTCCGACAGTGCGGCCCTCCCTCAGTACTGGGGAGTGTCGGCCTGGATTATGGGGCTCGAGTGTGCGGAGACCTCCAGCCCCACGACGGTCTGACTCGGAGGCGAGAGAGGGAGAGCCCCTCCGAGTTACGGCCGACACCTGATTATAGAGAGGGAGCTCCTTGGGAGTATTTGGGTTGTAACAGACTTCAGACAGACACGGAGGTCGCAGACGGAGGTCGCAGACGGAGGTCGCAGACGGAGGGATCCACTTCGTCTATTCCAAGTGTCGATCCGGGGAACTCGTTCCCTTTACCAGTGACGATGAGAGATTAAAGGCCGCAGAGAAAAGCATGGGACTCATCACGGCACGTTCGGCCCATCGCGTCTGTGCTGGCCCTTTCAACGAGCTCTCCATTCAGTCCCACTCCCCCTCTCCTTTCCCCCAAAGCCCCCTCAAGTTCTCCCCTTCGAGGATTCCCCCCCAATTCCCCTTTTGGGAGTTTCTCCAGAATCTGTTCCCTCTCCTCCTTTAACCTTCTCGGCTCTGAGGAGAACAATCCCAGCGCCTCCACCCCTCTCCCCATTAACTGAGGTCCCTCATCCCTGGGACCGTTCTGGACAATCTCCTCCGCACCCTCTCCGCGCCCAGGGGGCAATAAATCAGAAGATCTTAACTCCTCCCAGTTGTCCTGCGTCTCGAACGCAGCCCCCGAGACCCTTCACCGGAGGGTAACTCAAACTCCGAGACACTTGAGGAGATATTAGGACAGGTCATTGGCCAATGAGGGAGGTTTTAAGGAGCGTCTTAAAGGAGGAGGGAGAGGTTTAGGGAGGGAATTCCAGAGCTCAGGGCCCCAGGCAGCTGAAGGCACGGCCAATGGTGGAGCGATGGGAATCGGGGGGATGGACAAGAGGCCAGGATTGGAGGAACGCAGAGATCTCGGAGGGTTGTAGGGGGCTGGAGGAGGTTACAGAGATAGGGAGGGGGGGGCGAGGGCCATGGAGGGGTTTGAAGAGGAGGATGAGAATTGTAGGGGCTGGAGGGGATTACAGAGATAGGGAGGGGGGGCGAGGGCCATAGAGGGGTTTGAAGAGGAGGATGAGAATTGTAGGGGCTGGAGGGGATTACAGAGATAGGGAGGGGGGGCGAGGGCCATGGAGGGGTTTGAACAGGAGGATGAGAATTGTAGGGGGCTGGAGGAGGTTACAGAGATAGGGAGGGGGGGGCGAGGGCCATGGAGGGATTTGAACAGGAGGATGAGAATTGTAGGGGCTGGAGGAGGTTACAGAGATAGGGAGGGAGGGGCGAGGGCCATGGAGGGATTTGAACAGGAGGATGAGAATTGTAGGGGCTGGAGGAGGTTACAGAGATAGGGAGGGGGGGCGAGGGACATGGAGGGATTTGAACAGGAGGATGAGAATTGTAGGGGCTGGAGGAGGTTACAGAGATAGGGAGGGGGGCGAGGGGCCATGGAGGGATTTGAACAGGAGGATGGGGAATTGTAGGGGCTGGAGGAGGTTACAGAGATAGGGAGGGAGGGGGGCGAGGGCCATGGAGGGATTTGAACAGGAGGATGAGAATTGTAGGGGCTGGAGGAGGTTACAGAGATAGGGAGGGAGGGCGAGGGTCATGGAGGGATTTGAACAGGAGGATGAGAATTGTAGGGACTGGAGGAGGTTACAGAGATAGGGAGGGGGGCGAGGGGCCATGGAGGGATTTGAACAGGAGGATGGGGAATTGTAGGGGCTGGAGGAGGTTACAGAGATAGGGAGGGAGGGGCGAGGGCCATGGAGGGATTTGAACAGGAGGATGAGAATTGTAGGGGCTGGAGGAGGTTACAGAGATAGGGAGGGGGGCGAGGGGCCATGGAGGGATTTGAACAGGAGGATGGGGAATTGTAGGGGCTGGAGGAGGTTACAGAGATAGGGAGGGAGGGGGGCGAGGGCCATGGAGGGATTTGAACAGGAGGATGAGAATTGTAGGGGCTGGAGGAGGTTACAGAGATAGGGAGGGGGGGCGAGGGGCCATGGAGGGATTTGAAGAGGAGGATGAGAATTGTAGGGGCTGGAGGAGGTTACAGAGATAGGGAGGGGGGGGCGAGGGCCATGGAGGGATTTGAACAGGAGGATGAGAATTGTAGGGGGCTGGAGGAGGTTACAGAGATAGGGAGGGAGGGCGAGGGTCATGGAGGGATTTGAACAGGAGGATGAGAATTGTAGGGACTGGAGGAGGTTACAGAGATAGGGAGGGGGGCGAGGGGCCATGGAGGGATTTGAACAGGAGGATGGGGAATTGTAGGGGCTGGAGGAGGTTACAGAGATAGGGAGGGAGGGGCGAGGGCCATGGAGGGATTTGAACAGGAGGATGAGAATTGTAGGGGGCTGGAGGAGGTTACAGAGATAGGGAGGGAGGGGGGCGAGGGCCATGGAGGGATTTGAACAGGAGGATGAGAATTGTAGGGGCTGGAGGAGGTTACAGAGATAGGGAGGGGGGCGAGGGGCCATGGAGGGATTTGAAGAGGAGGATGAGAATTGTAGGGGCTGGAGGAGGTTACAGAGATAGGGAGGGGGGTGAGGGCCATGGAGGGATTTGAACAGGAGGATGAGAATTGTAGGGGGCTGGAGGAGGTTACAGAGATAGGGAGGGGGGGGCGAGGGCCATGGAGGGATTTGAACAGGAGGATGAGAA
>NW_027138922.1:0-10000 GCF_035084215.1 Heptranchias perlo | reverse complement strand
AGTGTACAGATATCTCCCTGAGAGAGAGGGACTGAGAGACACCAGTCAGTGTACAGATATCACCCTGAGAGAGGGGACTGAGAGACACCAGTCAGTGTACAGATATCACCCTGAGAGAGGGGACTGAGAGACACCAGTCAGTGTACAGATATCTCCTGAGAGAGAGGGGACTGAGAGACACCAGTCAGTGTACAGATATCTCCCTGAGAGAGAGGGGACTGAGAGACACCAGTCAGTGTACAGATATCTCCCTGAGAGAGAGGGACTGAGAGACACCAGTCAGTGTACAGATATCACCCTGAGAGAGAGGGACTGAGAGACACCAGTCAGTGTACAGATATCACCCTGAGAGAGAGGGACTGCGAGACACCAGTCAGTGTACAGATACCTCCCTGAGAGAGAGGGACTGCGAGACACCAGTCAGTGTACAGATATCTCCTGAGAGAGGGACTGAGAGACACCAGTCAGTGTACAGATATCTCCCTGAGAGAGAGGGACTGAGAGACACCAGTCAGTGTACAGATATCTCCCTGAGAGAGAGGGACTGAGAGACACCAGTCAGTGTACAGATATCTCCCTGAGAGAGAGGGGACTGAGAGACACCAGTCAGTGTACAGATATCACCCTGAGAGAGAGGGACTGCGAGGCACCAGTCAGTGTACAGATATCTCCCGAGAGAGAGAGGGACTGAGAGACACCAGTCAGTGTACAGATATCACCCTGAGAGAGAGGGACTGCGAGACACAGTCAGTGTACAGATATCACCTGAGAGAGAGGGACTGAGAGACACCAGTCAGTGTACAGATATCTCCCTGAGAGAGAGGGACTGAGAGACACCAGTCAGTGTACAGATATCTCCTGAGAGAGAGGACTGCGAGACACCAGTCAGTGTACAGATATCTCCCTGAGAGAGGGACTGAGAGACACCAGTCAGTGTACAGATATCTCCCTGAGAGAGAGGGACTGAGAGACACCAGTCAGTGTACAGATATCTCCCTGAGAGAGAGGGGACTGAGAGACACCAGTCAGTGTACAGATATCTCCCTGAGAGAGAGGGACTGCGAGACACCAGTCAGTGTACAGATATCTCCCTGAGAGAGAGGGGACTGAGAGACACCAGTCAGTGTACAGATATCTCCCTGAGAGAGGGGGGACTGAGAGACACCAGTCAGTGTACAGATATCTCCCTGAGAGAGAGAGGGACTGAGAGACACCAGTCAGTGTACAGATATCTCCCTGAGAGAGAGGGACTGAGAGACACCAGTCAGTGTACAGATATCTCCCTGAGAGAGAGGGACTGAGAGACACCAGTCAGTGTACAGATATCTCCCTGAGAGAGAGGGACTGAGAGACACCAGTCAGTGTACAGATATCTCCCTGAGAGAGAGGGGACTGAGAGACACCAGTCAGTGTACAGATATCTCCCTGAGAGAGGGGGACTGAGAGACACCAGTCAGTGTACAGATATCTCCCTGAGAGAGAGAGGGACTGAGAGACACCAGTCAGTGTACAGATATCTCCCTGAGAGAGAGGGACTGAGAGACACCAGTCAGTGTACAGATATCTCCCTGAGAGAGAGGGACTGAGAGACACCAGTCAGTGTACAGATATCTCCCTGAGAGAGAGGGACTGAGAGACACAGTCAGTGTACAGATATCTCCCTGAGAGAGAGGGGACTGAGAGACACCAGTCAGTGTACAGATATCTTCCTGAGAGAGAGGGGACTGAGAGACACCAGTCAGTGTACAGATATCTTCCTGAGAGAGAGGGGACTGAGAGACACCAGTCAGTGTACAGATATCTCCCTGAGAGAGAGGGACTGCGAGACACCAGTCAGTGTACAGATATCTCCCTGAGAGAGAGGGGACTGAGAGACACCAGTCAGTGTACAGATATCTCCCTGAGAGAGAGAGGGGACTGAGAGACACAGTCAGTGTACAGATATCTCCCTGAGAGAGAGAGGGGACTGAGAGACACCAGTCAGTGTACAGATATCACCTGAGAGAGGGACTGCGAGACACCAGTCAGTGTACAGATATCACCCTGAGAGAGGGACTGAGAGACACCAGTCAGTGTACAGATATCTCCCTGAGAGAGAGAGGACTGAGAGACACCAGTCAGTGTACAGATATCACCCTGAGAGAGAGGGGACTGAGAGACACCAGTCAGTGTACAGATATCACCCTGAGAGAGAGGGACTGAGAGACACCAGTCAGTGTACAGATATCACCCTGAGAGAGAGGGGACTGAGAGACACCAGTCAGTGTACAGATATCTCCCTGAGAGAGAGGGACTGAGAGACACCAGTCAGTGTACAGATATCTCCCTGAGAGAGAGGGACTGAGAGACACCAGTCAGTGTACAGATATCACCCTGAGAGAGAGGGACTGAGAGACACCAGTCAGTGTACAGATATCACCCTGAGAGAGGGACTGAGAGACACAGTCAGTGTACAGATATCACCCTGAGAGAGAGAGGACGAGAGACACCAGTCAGTGTACAGATATCTCCCTGAGAGAGAGGGGACTGAGAGACACCAGTCAGTGTACAGATATCTCCCTGAGAGAGAGGGGACTGAGAGACACCAGTCAGTGTACAGATATCTCCCTGAGAGAGAGGGGACTGAGAGACACCAGTCAGTGTACAGATATCACCCTGAGAGAGAGAGGACTGAGAGACACAGTCAGTGTACAGATATCTCCCTGAGAGAGGGACTGAGAGACACCAGTCAGTGTACAGATATCTCCCTGAGAGAGAGGGGACTGAGAGACACCAGTCAGTGTACAGATATCACCCTGAGAGAGGGACTGAGAGACACCAGTCAGTGTACAGATATCTCCCTGAGAGAGAGGGACTGAGAGACACCAGTCAGTGTACAGATATCACCCTGAGAGAGAGGGACTGAGAGACACCAGTCAGTGTACAGATATCACCCTGAGAGAGAGGGGACTGAGAGACACCAGTAAGTGTACAGATATCTCCCTGAGAGAGAGGGGGACTGAGAGACACCAGTCAGTGTACAGATATCACCCTGAGAGAGAGGGACTGAGAGACACCAGTCAGTGTACAGATATCTCCCTGAGAGAGAGGGACTGAGAGACACCAGTCAGTTTACAGATATCTCCCTGAGAGAGAGGGGACTGAGAGACACCAGTCAGTGTACAGATATCTCCCTGAGAGAGAGGGGACTGAGAGACACCAGTCAGTGTACAGATATCACCCTGAGAGAGAGGGGACTGAGAGACACCAGTCAGTGTACAGATATCTCCCTGAGAGAGAGGGGGACTGAGAGACACCAGTCAGTGTACAGATATCTCCCTGAGAGAGAGGGGACTGAGAGACACCAGTCAGTGTGCAGATATCTCCCTGAGAGAGAGGGGACTGAGAGACACCAGTCAGTGTACAGATATCTCCCTGAGAGAGAGGACTGAGAGACACCAGTCAGTGTACAGATATCTCCTGAGAGAGAGGACTGAGAGACACCAGTCAGTGTACAGATATCTCCCTGAGAGAGAGGGGACTGAGAGACACCAGTCAGTGTACAGATATCTCCCTGAGAGAGAGGACTGAGAGACACCAGTCAGTGTACAGATATCTCCCTGAGAGAGAGGGACTGAGAGACACCAGTCAGTGTACAGATATCTCCCTGAGAGAGAGGGGACTGAGAGACACCAGTCAGTGTACAGATATCTCCCTGAGAGAGAGGGGACTGAGAGACACCAGTCAGTGTACAGATATCCTCCCTGAGAGAGGGGACTGAGAGACACCAGTCAGTGTACAGATATCTCCCTGAGAGAGAGGGGACTGAGAGACACCAGTCAGTGTACAGATATCTCCCTGAGAGAGAGAGGACTGAGAGACACCAGTCAGTGTACAGATATCTCCCTGAGAGAGAGGGGACTGAGAGACACCAGTCAGTGTACAGATATCTCCCTGAGAGAGAGGGGACTGAGAGACACCAGTCAGTGTACAGATATCTCCCTGAGAGAGAGGGGACTGAGAGACACCAGTCAGTGTACAGATATCTCCCTGAGAGAGGGGACTGAGAGACACCAGTCAGTGTACAGATATCACCCTGAGAGAGAGGGGACTGAGAGACACCAGTCAGTGTACAGATATCTCCCTGAGAGAGAGGTGGACTGAGAGACACCAGTCAGTGTACAGATATCTCCCTGAGAGAGAGGGACTGAGAGACACCAGTCAGTGTACAGATATCACCCTGAGAGAGAGGGGACTGAGAGACACCAGTCAGTGTACAGATATCTCCCTGAGAGAGAGAGGACTGAGAGACACCAGTCAGTGTACAGATATCTCCCTGAAAGAGAGAGGGGACTGAGAGACACCAGTCAGTGTACAGATATCACCCTGAGAGAGAGGGGACTGAGAGACACCAGTCAGTGTACAGATATCACCCTGAGAGAGAGGGACTGAGAGACACCAGTCAGTGTACAGATATCGCCCTGAGAGAGAGGGGACTGAGAGACACCAGTCAGTGTACAGATATCTCCCTGAGAGAGAGGTGGTACTGAGAGACACCAGTCAGTGTACAGATATCTCCCTGAGAGAGAGGGACTGAGAGACACCAGTCAGTGCACAGATATCACCCTGAGAGAGAGGGGACTGAGAGACACCAGTCAGTGTACAGATATCTCCCTGAGAGAGGGAGAGGGGACAGAGAGACACCAGTCAGTGTACAGATATCTCCCGAGAGAGAGAGGGACTGAGAGACACCAGTCAGTGTACAGATATCTCCCTGAGAGAGAGGGGACTGAGAGACACAGTCAGTGTACAGATATCTCCCTGAGAGAGGAGGGGACTGAGAGACACCAGTCAGTGTACAGATATCTCCCTGAGAGAGAGAGGGGACTGAGAGACACCAGTCAGTGTACAGATATCTCCCTGAGAGAGAGAGGACTGAGAGACACCAGTCAGTGTACAGATATCTCCCTGAGAGAGAGGGGACTGAGAGACACCAGTCAGTGTACAGATATCTCCCTGAGAGAGAGGGGACTGAGAGACACCAGTCAGTGTACAGATATCTCCCTGAGAGAGAGGGGACTGAGAGACACCAGTCAGTGTACAGATATCTCCCTGAGAGAGAGGGGTCTGAGAGACACCAGTCAGTGTACAGATATCTCCCTGAGAGAGAGGGGACTGAGAGACACAGTCAGTGTACAGATATCTCCCTGAGAGAGAGGGGACTGAGAGACACCAGTCAGTGTACAGATATCTCCCTGAGAGAGAGGGGACTGAGAGACACAGTCAGTGTACAGATATCACCCTGAGAGAGAGGGGACTGAGAGACACCAGTCAGTGTACAGATATCTCCTGAGAGAGAGGGGACTGAGAGACACCAGTCAGTGTACAGATATCTCCCTGAGAGAGAGGGGACTGAGAGACACCAGTCAGTGTACAGATATCTCCCTGAGAGAGAGGGACTGAGAGAGACCAGTCAGTGTACAGATATCTCCCTGAGAGAGGGGACTGAGAGACACCAGTCATTGTACAGATGTCTCCCTGAGAGAGAGGGGGACTGAGAGACACCAGTCAGTGTACAGATATCTCCCTGAGAGAGAGGGGACTGAGAGACACCAGTCAGTGTACAGATATCTCCCTGAGAGAGAGGGGACTGAGAGACACCAGTCAGTGTACAGATATCACCCTGAGAGAGAGGGGACTGAGAGACACCAGTCAGTGTACAGATATCTCCCTGAGAGAGAGGGACTGAGAGACACCAGTCAGTGTACAGATATCTCCCTGAGAGAGAGGGACTGAGAGACACCAGTCAGTGTACAGATATCTCCCTGAGAGAGAGGGGACTGAGAGACACCAGTCAGTGTACAGATATCTCCTGAGAGAGAGGGGACTGAGAGACACCAGTCAGTGTACAGATATCACCCTGAGAGAGAGGGGACTGAGAGACACCAGTCAGTGTACAGATATCTCCTGAGAGAGAGGGACTGAGAGACACCAGCCAGTGTACAGATATCTCCCTGAGAGAGAGGGGACTGAGAGACACCAGTCAGTGTACAGATATCTCCCTGAGAGAGAGGGACTGAGAGACACCAGTCAGTGTACAGATATCACCCTGAGAGAGAGGGGACTGAGAGACACCAGTCAGTGTCCAGATATCTCCCTGAGAGAGAGGGACTGAGAGACACCAGTCAGTGTACAGATATCTCCCTGAGAGAGAGGGGACTGAGAGACACCAGTCAGTGTACAGATATCTCCCTGAGAGAGGGGACTGAGAGACACCAGTCAGTGTACAGATATCTCCCTGAGAGAGAGGGGACTGAGAGACACCAGTCAGTGTACAGATATCTCCCTGAGAGAGAGAGGGACTGAGAGACACAGTCAGTGTACAGATATCTCCCTGAGAGAGAGGGACTGAGAGACACCAGTCAGTGTACAGATATGTCCCTGAGAGAGAGGGGACTGAGAGACACCAGTCAGTGTACAGATATCTCCCTGAGAGAGAGGGGGACTGAGAGACACCAGTCAGTGTACAGATATCTCCCTGAGAGAGAGGGGACTGAGAGACACCAGTCAGTGTACAGATATCTCCCTGAGAGAGAGGGGACTGAGAGACACCAGTCAGTGTACAGATATCTCCCTGAGAGAGAGGGACTGAGAGACACCAGTCAGTGTACAGATATCACCCTGAGAGAGAGGGGACTGAGAGACACCAGTCAGTGTACAGATATCTCCCTGAGAGAGAGAGGGACTGAGAGACACCAGTCAGTGTACAGATATCTCCCTGAGAGAGAGGGGACTGAGAGACACCAGTCAGTGTACAGATATCTCCCTGAGAGAGAGGGACTGAGAGACACCAGTCAGTGTACAGATATCTCCCTGAGAGAGAGGGGACTGAGAGACACCAGTCAGTGTACAGATATCACCCTGAGAGAGAGGGGACTGAGAGACACCAGTCAGTGTACAGATATCACCCTGAGAGAGAGAGGGGACTGAGAGACACCAGTCAGTGTACAGATATCTCCCTGAGAGAGAGGGACTGAGAGACACCAGTCAGTGTACAGATATCTCCCTGAGAGAGAGGGACTGAGAGACACCAGTCAGTGTACAGATATCTCCCTGAGAGAGAGGGGACTGAGAGACACAGTCAGTGTACAGATATCACCCTGAGAGAGGGACTGAGAGACACCAGTCAGTGTACAGATATCTCCCTGAGAGAGAGGGGACTGAGAGACACCAGTCAGTGTACAGATATCTCCCTGAGAGAGAGGGACTGAGAGACACCAGTCAGTGTACAGATATCACCCTGAGAGAGAGGGGACTGAGAGACACCAGTCAGTGTACAGATATCTCCCTGAGAGAGAGGGACTGAGAGACACCAGTCAGTGTACAGATATCTCCTGAGAGAGAGGGACTGAGAGACACCAGTCAGTGTACAGATATCTCCCTGAGAGAGAGAGGGGACTGAGAGACACCAGTCAGTGTACAGATATCACCTGAGAGAGAGAGGGGACTGAGAGACACCAGTCAGTGTACAGATATCTCACTGAGAGAGAGGGGACTGAGAGACACCAGTCAGTGTACAGATATCTCCCTGAGAGAGAGAGGACTGAGAGACACCAGTCAGTGTACAGATATCTCCCTGAGAGAGAGGGACTGAGAGACACCAGCCAGTGTCCAGACAACTTCCCGTTGTCTGGTTCCCCTCCGTCCGCGAGAGATGACCCCACCTTGAGACGATAAGACGGCCATGGAGGGTCTCGGATGCCCCTCCGATGCCAGGTCCTCGGCCCATGTCTCTCCTGGAGATCCTCCTCGCTCCTGGCCACCAGCCCTTCCCCGATGGGGTCGGAGACCCTCTCGTTGCCCGGCGAGGGGCAGCTGCTCGACTTCTCCAGGGGCTGCTTGGCCTGGGGGTCTTGGTTCCGGGCGGGAGGCCCCTCTCCGCCCTCTGACGCCTCCACCTCCCCGAGGGCAAACGCCTCCTGCCGCTGCAGCGGTGCTCGGGCTGCGCCCCGCCCAGGCGCCAATCTCCGCTCCCCGCCCGGGCCTCCGTCGACGCTGGGCCCCTGTCTCCATCCCTCTCCCTGTCCGCGGTTTGCCCCCCAACTGGAGGCGCACTCCAGGTACGTGTCCTGTGCCTCCCGCCGTTCCCTGCGCCCGACGGGCGGGTTTCTCCGGCCTGTGCGGTGGGCACCCCAAACAGGTCTGGTGCCTCCTCCTCCCCCTCCTCCCCCTCCTCAACCCCCTCCTCCTCCTCCTCATCCCCCTCCTCCACCTCCTCACCCCCCTCCTCCACCTCCTCATCCCCCTCCTCCCGCTCCGGGTCTCTGGGGGCTTGGATCTCAGAGCGTCAGTCCTGTGCGGCCCTGCTCCCTCGAGACCGAGTGTCAGTCTCTCCCCCTCCTCCTCCTCCTCCCCCCCCTCCTCCTCCTCTCCCTCCTCTTCCCCCTTCTCCCGCTCCGGGTCTCTGGGGTTCTGGGATCTCTGAGCGTCAGTCCTGTGCGGCCCTGCTCCCTCGAGACCGAGTGTCAGTCTCTCCTCCCCCTCCCCCTCCTCTCCTCCCCCTCCTCCTCCTCCCCCTCCTCCTCCCTCTCCTCCTCCTCAGACGCTCGAGGCAGCTTTCCGACGACAAAGTAGTCTTGAGCCTTCTCCGGGCTGGAGTCCGTCTCCCTGCCTCCTCGTCCCGATTGGTGCCCAGGATTGCCCCATCAGTCACTGTATCTCCCTCGGAGGGCGGTGGAGGGCGAGGGGACGCTGAGCCTGGGCCTCGGTTCCCGCACTGACCACACTCACCTCGACACCAGGTGTCTGGCCTCGGTTCCGGTCGGCCGTCAAGGACCCATCAACACGTTGACCAATCGAGCGAGTCTTTGCCACAAACTGGCCATCGGAGGCTGAATCATTCACCTCTTGACCAATGGGAGAGGACGGTCCCTCGGCCTGACCAATAGCGCTCGAGCCCTCGCTCCCTTGGCCAATAGGAGTTGCGTCGGTGGACTGGACGATGCCCGTTCCAGAGTCCGGCCGAGCGGTCAGCGGACGATTGGACCCCAGTGAGTCAGCGAGCGAGGGGGCGAGCTGCGTGGCGATCGGCCTGAGGCCGTTCCGGAGGGGACACCGGACAACCGGGCGCCAGACCAGCGACTCCTCGGTCAGCGGCGGAGGCCTCCCCCTCCTCCGCTCCCCCTTCCTCCTCCTCCTCCTCTTCTCCCAACTCCTCCTTCCCTTCACCACAAGCCCGAGAGCCTTTGTCGGAGACAGGAGGAGGCACCTGTCCATCGCCAGAGGTGAGACCCGCCCCTCCTTGGGACAAACGCTCCCCGTTCCCCCAAAACTCGGAGCTCGGAGGCCCGTCAGGAGATGGCGGGCCCATGTCCTCCTCCTCCACTGGTCCATGGGGATGGGCCTCCTGGCTGTGACTAGACCCCGCCGTCTGCTTCCAGGGGGAGTCAGGGCACCCTCGCTCGAGATGGACACCCTGCTCGGTCGCAGTTACTGCCTCCATCTCAGCATCGTGACGGGCTGCAAAGGAAGAGGTCAGAGTTTATCGCAGTGAATGATTGGTTGGAAGGGAGACTCGGAGGGTCAGAGGCTGAGGTCACAGGGGTTAGATACAGAGTGAGGCTCAATCTACACTGTCCCGTCAAACACTCCCAGGGCAGGTACAGGGTTAGATACAGAGTAAAGCTCCCTCTACACTGTCCCGTCAAACACTCCCAGGGCAGGTACAGGGTTAGATACAGAGTAAAGCTCCCTCTACACTGTCCCATCAAACACTCCCAGGGTCAGGTACAGGGTTAGATACAGAGTAAAGCTCCCTCTACACTGTCCCGTCAAACACTCCCAGGGCAGGTACAGGGTTAGATACAGAGTAAAGCTCCCTCTACACTGTCCCATCAAACACTCCCAGGGTCAGGTACAGGGTTAGATACAGAGTAAAGCTCACTCTACACTGTCCCGTCAAACACTCCCAGGGCAGGTACAGGGTTAGATACAGAGTAAAGCTCCCTCTACACTGTCCCCA
>NW_027138921.1:0-30527 GCF_035084215.1 Heptranchias perlo | reverse complement strand
ACGGGTCAGTGAGGGACGAGAGCAGTGGGTCCAGGAACACTGAATATCAGGGAGATATCTGTAATCACGGGGCGGTGTGAGCACGGGTCAGTGAGGGACGAGAGCAGTGGGTCCAGGAACACTGAATATCAGGGAGATATCTGTAATCACGGGCCGGTGTGAGCACGGGTCAGTGAGGGACGAGAGCAGTGGGTCCAGGAACACTGAATATCAGGGAGATATCTGTAATCACGGGCGGTGTGAGCACGGGTCACAGTGAGGGACGAGAGCAGTGGGTCCAGGAACACTGAATATCAGGGAGATATCTGTAATCACGGGGCGGTGTGAGCACGGGTCAGTGAGGGACGAGAGCAGTGGGTCCAGGAACACTGAATATCAGGGAGATATCTGTAATCACGGGCGGTGTGAGCACGGGTCAGTGAGGGACGAGAGCAGTGGGTCCAGGAACACTGAATATCAGGGAGATATCTGTAATCACGGGCGGTGTGAGCACGGGTCAGTGAGGGACGAGAGCAGTGGGTCCAGGAACACTGAATATCAGGGAGATATCTGTAATCACGGGCGGTGTGAGCACGGGTCAGTGAGGGACGAGAGCAGTGGGTCCAGGAACACTGAATATCAGGGAGATATCTGTAATCACGGGCGGTGTGAGCACGGGTCAGTGAGGGACGAGAGCAGTGGGTCCAGGAACACTGAATATCAGGGAGATATCTGTAATCACGGGCGGTGTGAGTACGGGTCAGTGAGGGACGAGAGCAGTGGGTCCAGGAACACTGAATATCAGGGAGATATCTGTAATCACGGGCGGTGTGAGTACGGGTCAGTGAGGGACGAGAGCAGTGGGTCCAGGAACACTGAATATCAGGGAGATATCTGTAATCACGGGCGGTGTGAGCACGGGTCAGTGAGGGACGAGAGCAGTGGGTCCAGGAACACTGAATATCAGGGAGATATCTGTAATCACGGGCGGTGTGAGCACGGGTCAGTGAGGGACGAGAGCAGTGGGTCCAGGAACACTGAATATCAGGGAGATATCTGTAATCACGGGCGGTGTGAGCACGGGTCAGTGAGGGACGAGAGCAGTGGGTCCAGGAACACTGAATATCAGGGAGATATCTGTAATCACGGGCGGTGTGAGCACGGGTCAGTGAGGGACGAGAGCAGTGGGTCCAGGAACACTGAATATCAGGGAGATATCTGTAATCACGGGCGGTGTGAGCACGGGTCAGTGAGGGACGAGAGCAGTGGGTCCAGGAACACTGAATATCAGGGAGATATCTGTAATCACGGGCGGTGTGAGCACGGGTCAGTGAGGGACGAGAGCAGTGGGTCCAGGAACACTGAATATCAGGGAGATATCTGTAATCACGGGCGGTGTGAGCACGGGTCAGTGAGGGACGAGAGCAGTGGGTCCAGGAACACTGAATATCAGGGAGATATCTGTAATCACGGGCGGTGTGAGCACGGGTCAGTGAGGGACGAGAGCAGTGGGTCCAGGAACACTGAATATCAGGGAGATATCTGTAATCACGGGCGGTGTGAGCACGGGTCAGTGAGGGACGAGAGCAGTGGGTCCAGGAACACTGAATATCAGGGAGATATCTGTAATCACGGGCGGTGTGAGCACGGGTCAGTGAGGGACGAGAGCAGTGGGTCCAGGAACACTGAATATCAGGGAGATATCTGTAATCACGGGCCGGTGTGAGCACGGGTCAGTGAGGGACGAGAGCAGTGGGTCCAGGAACACTGAATATCAGGGAGATATCTGTAATCACGGGCGGTGTGAGCACGGGTCAGTGAGGGACGAGAGCAGTGGGTCCAGGAACACTGAATATCAGGGAGATATCTGTAATCACGGGCGGTGTGAGCACGGGTCAGTGAGGGACGAGAGCAGTGGGTCCAGGAACACTGAATATCAGGGAGATATCTGTAATCACGGGCCGGTGTGAGCACGGGTCAGTGAGGGACGAGAGCAGTGGGTCCAGGAACACTGAATATCAGGGAGATATCTGTAATCACGGGCGGTGTGAGCACGGGTCAGTGAGGGACGAGAGCAGTGGGTCCAGGAACACTGAATATCAGGGAGATATCTGTAATCACGGGCGGTGTGAGCACGGGTCAGCGAGGGACGAGAGCAGTGGGTCCAGGAACACTGAATATCAGGGAGATATCTGTAATCACGGGCGGTGTGAGCACGGGTCAGTGAGGGACGAGAGCAGTGGGTCCAGGAACACTGAATATCAGGGAGATATCTGTAATCACGGGCGGTGTGAGCACGGGTCAGTGAGGGACGAGAGCAGTGGGTCCAGGAACACTGAATATCAGGGAGATATCTGTAATCACGGGCGGTGTGAGCACGGGTCAGTGAGGGACGAGAGCAGTGGGTCCAGGAACACTGAATATCAGGGAGATATCTGTAATCATGGGCCGATGTGAACACGGGTCACAGCGAGGGACGAGAGCAGTGGGTCCAGGAACACTGAATATCAGGGAGATATCTGTAATCACGGGCGGTGTGAGTACGGGTCAGTCAGGGACGAGAGCAGTGGTTCGAGGAACACTGAATATCAGGGAGATATCTGTAATCACGGGCGGTGTGAGTACGGGTCAGTGAGGGACGAGAGCAGTGGGTCCAGGAACACTGAATATCAGGGAGATATCTGTAATCACGGCCGGTGTGAGCACGGGTCAGTGAGGGACGAGAGCAGTGGGTCCAGGAACACTGAATATCAGGGAGATATCTGTAATCACGGGGCGGTGTGAGCACGGGTCAGTGAGGGACGAGAGCAGTGGGTCCAGGAACACTGAATATCAGGGAGATATCTGTAATCACGGGCGATGTGAGCACGGGTCAGTGAGGGACGAGAGCAGTGGGTCCAGGAACACTGAATATCAGGGAGATATCTGTAATCACGGGCCGGTGTGAGTACGGGTCAGTGAGGGACGAGAGCAGTGGGTCCAGGAACACTGAATATCAGGGAGATATCTGTAATCACGGGCGGTGTGAGCACGGGTCACAGCGAGGGACGAGAGCAGTGGGTCCAGGAACACTGAATATCAGGGAGATATCTGTAATCACGGGCGGTGTGAGCACGGGTCACAGCGAGGGACGAGAGCAGTGGGTCCAGGAACACTGAATATCAGGGAGATATCTGTAATCACGGGGCGGTGTGAGTACGGGTCAGTGAGGGACGAGAGCAGTGGTTCGAGGAACACTGAATATCAGGGAGATATCTGTAATCACGGGCGGTGTGAGTACGGGTCAGTAAGGGACGAGAGCAGTGGGTCCAGGAACACTGAATATCAGGGAGATATCTGTAATCACGGGCGGTGTGAGCACGGGTCAGTGAGGGACGAGAGCAGTGGGTCCAGGAACACTGAATATCAGGGAGATATCTGTAATCACGGGCGGTGTGAGTACGGGTCAGTGAGGGACGAGAGCAGTGGGTCCAGGAACACTGAATATCAGGGAGATATCTGTAATCACGGGCGATGTGAGCACGGGTCAGTGAGGGACGAGAGCAGTGGGTCGAGGAACACTGAATATCAGGGAGATATCTGTAATCACGGGGCGGTGTGAGCACGGGTCAGTGAGGGACGAGAGCAGTGGGTCCAGGAACACTGAATGTCAGGGAGATATCTGTAATCACAGGGCGGTGTGAGCACGGGTCACAGTGAGGGACGAGAGCAGTGGGTCCAGGAACACTGAATATCAGGGAGATATCTGTAATCACGGCCGGTGTGAGCACGGGTCAGTGAGGGACGAGAGCAGTGGGTCCAGGAACACTGAATATCAGGGAGATATCTGTAATCACGGGGCGGTGTGAGCACGGGTCAGTGAGGGACGAGAGCAGTGGGTCCAGGAACACTGAATATCAGGGAGATATCTGTAATCACGGCCGGTGTGAGTACGGGTCAGTGAGGGACGAGAGCAGTGGGTCCAGGAACACTGAATATCAGGGAGATATCTGTAATCACGGGCGGTGTGAGCACGGGTCAGTGAGGGACGAGAGCAGTGGGTCCAGGAACACTGAATATCAGGGAGATATCTGTAATCACGGGCGGTGTGAGCACGGGTCAGTGAGGGACGAGAGCAGTGGGTCCAGGAACACTGAATATCAGGGAGATATCTGTAATCACGGGCGGTGTGAGCACGGGTCAGTGAGGGACGAGAGCAGTGGGTCCAGGAACACTGAATATCAGGGAGATATCTGTAATCACGGGCGGTGTGAGCACGGGTCAGTGAGGGACGAGAGCAGTGGGTCCAGGAACACTGAATATCAGGGAGATATCTGTAATCACGGCCGGTGTGAGCACGGGTCAGTGAGGGACGAGAGCAGTGGGTCCAGGAACACTGAATATCAGGGAGATATCTGTAATCACGGGCGGTGTGAGCATGGGTCAGTGAGGGACGAGAGCAGTGGGTCCAGGAACACTGAATATCAGGGAGATATCTGTAATCACGGGCCGGTGTGAGCACGGGTCAGTGAGGGACGAGAGCAGTGGGTCCAGGAACACTGAATATCAGGGAGATATCTGTAATCACGGCCGGTGTGAGCACGGGTCAGTGAGGGACGAGAGCAGTGGGTCCAGGAACACTGAATATCAGGGAGATATCTGTAATCACGGGCCGGTGTGAGCACGGGTCAGTGAGGGACGAGAGCAGTGGGTCCAGGAACACTGAACATCAGGGAGATATCTGTAATCACGGGCGGTGTGAGCACGGGTCAGCGAGGGACGAGAGCAGTGGGTCCAGGAACACTGAATATCAGGGAGATATCTATAATCACGGCCGGTGTGAGTACGGGTCAGTGAGGGACGAGAGCAGTGGGTCCAGGAACACTGAATATCAGGGAGATATCTGTAATCACGGGCGGTGTGAGCACGGGTCAGTGAGGGACGAGAGCAGTGGGTCCAGGAACACTGAATATCAGGGAGATATCTGTAATCACGGGCGGTGTGAGCACGGGTCAGTGAGGGACGAGAGCAGTGGGTCCAGGAACACTGAATATCAGGGAGATATCTGTAATCACGAGCGGTGTGAGCACGGATCAGTGAGGGACGAGAGCAGTGGGTCCAGGAACACTGAATATCAGGGAGATATCTGTAATCACGGCCGGTGTGAGCACGGGTCAGTGAGGGACGAGAGCAGTGGGTCCAGGAACACTGAATATCAGGGAGATATCTGTAATCATGGGCCGGTGTGAACACGGGTCACAGCGAGGGACGAGAGCAGTGGGTCCAGGAACACTGAATATCAGGGAGATATCTGTAATCACGGGCCGGTGTGAGCACGGGTCAGTGAGGGACGAGAGCAGTGGGTCCAGGAACACTGAATATCAGGGAGATATCTGTAATCACGGGGCGGTGTGAGTACGGGTCAGTCAGGGACGAGAGCAGTGGTTCGAGGAACACTGAATATCAGGGAGATATCTGTAATCACGGGCGGTGTGAGTACGGGTCACTGAGGGACGAGAGCAGTGGGTCCAGGAACACTGAATATCAGGGAGATATCTGAAATCACGGGGCGATGTGAGCACGGGTCAGTGAGGGACGAGAGCAGTGGGTCCAGGAACACTGAATATCAGGGAGATATGTGTAATCACGGGCGGTGTGAGCACGGGTCACAGCGAGGGACGAGAGCAGTGGGTCCAGGAACACTGAATATCAGGGAGATATCTGTAATCACGGGCGGTGTGAGCACGGGTCAGTGAGGGACGAGAGCAGTGGGTCCAGGAACACTGAATATCAGGGAGATATCTGTAATCACGGGCGGTGTGAGCACGGGTCAGTGAGGGACGAGAGCAGTGGGTCCAGGAACACTGAATATCAGGGAGATATCTGTAATCACAGGGCGGTGTGAGCACGGGTCACAGTGAGGGACGAGAGCAGTGGGTCCAGGAACACTGAATATCAGGGAGATATCTGTAATCACGGGCGGTGTGAGCACGGGTCAGTGAGGGACGAGAGCAGTGGGTCCAGGAACACTGAATATCAGGGAGATATCTGTAATCACGGGCGGTGTGAGCACGGGTCACAGCGAGGGACGAGAGCAGTGGGTCCAGGAACACTGAATATCAGGGAGATATCTGTAATCACGGGGCGGTGTGAGTACGGGTCAGTGAGGGACGAGAGCAGTGGTTCGAGGAACACTGAATATCAGGGAGATATCTGTAATCACGGGCGGTGTGAGTACGGGTCAGTGAGGGACGAGAGCAGTGGGTCCAGGAACACTGAATATCAGGGAGATATCTGTAATCACGGGCGGTGTGAGCACGGGTCAGTGAGGGACGAGAGCAGTGGGTCCAGGAACACTGAATATCAGGGAGATATCTGTAATCACGGGCCGGTGTGAGTACGGGTCACAGCGAGGGACGAGAGCAGTGGGTCCAGGAACACTGAATATCAGGGAGATATCTGTAATCACGGGGCGGTGTGAGCACGGGTCAGTGAGGGACGAGAGCAGTGGGTCCAGGAACACTGAATATCAGGGAGATATCTGTAATCACGGGCGGTGTGAGCACGGGTCAGTGAGGGACGAGAGCAGTGGGTCCAGGAACACTGAATATCAGGGAGATATCTGTAATCACGGGGCGGTGTGAGCACGGGTCAGTGAGGGACGAGAGCAGTGGGTCCAGGAACACTGAATATCAGGGAGATAGCTGTAATCACGGGGCGGTGTGAGCACGGGTCAGTGAGGGACGAGAGCAGTGGGTCCAGGAACACTGAATATCAGGGAGATATCTGTAATCACGGGGCGGTGTGAGCACGGGTCAGTGAGGGACGAGAGCAGTGGGTCCAGGAACACTGAATATAAGGGAGATATCTGTAATCACGGGCGGTGTGAGTACGGGTCAGTGAGGGACGAGAGCAGTGGGTCCAGGAACACTGAATATCAGGGAGATATCTGTAATCACGGCCGGTGTGAGCACGGGTCAGTGAGGGACGAGAGCAGTGGGTCCAGGAACACTGAATATCAGGGAGATATCTGTAATCACGGGCCGGTGTGAGCACGGGTCAGTGAGGGACGAGAGCAGTGGGTCCAGGAACACTGAATATCAGGGAGATATCTGTAATCACGGGCGGTGTGAGCACGGGTCAGTGAGGGACGAGAGCAGTGGTTCGAGGAACACTGAATATCAGGGAGATATCTGTAATCACGGGCGGTGTGAGCACGAGTCAGTGAGGGACGAGAGCAGTGGGTCCAGGAACACTGAATATCAGGGAGATATCTGTAATCACGGGCCGGTGTGAGCACGGGTCAGTGAGGGACGAGAGCAGTGGGTCCAGGAACACTGAATATCAGGGAGATATCTGTAATCACGGGCGGTGTGAGCACGGGTCAGTGAGGGACGAGAGCAGTGGGTCCAGGAACACTGAATATCAGGGAGATATCTGTAATCACGGGGCAGTGTGAGCACGGGTCAGTGAGGGACGAGAGCAGTGGGTCCAGGAACACTGAATATCAGGGAGATATCTGTAATCACGGGGCGGTGTGAGCACGGGTCAGTGAGGGACGAGAGCAGTGGGTCCAGGAACACTGAATATCAGGGAGATATCTGTAATCACGGGCGGTGTGAGCACGGGTCAGCGAGGGACGAGAGCAGTGGGTCCAGGAACACTGAATATCAGGGAGATATCTGTAATCACGGGGCGGTGTGAGCACGGGTCAGTGAGGGACGAGAGCAGTGGGTCCAGGAACACTGAATATCAGGGAGATATCTGTAATCACGGGCGGTGTGAGTACGGGTCAGTGAGGGACGAGAGCAGTGGGTCCAGGAACACTGAATATCAGGGAGATATCTGTAATCACGGGCCGGTGTGAGCACGGGTCAGTGAGGGACGAGAGCAGTGGGTCCAGGAACACTGAATATCAGGGAGATATCTGTAATCACGGCCGGTGTGAGCACGGGTCAGTGAGGGACGAGAGCAGTGGGTCCAGGAACACTGAACATCAGGGAGATATCTGTAATCACGGGCGGTGTGAGCACGGGTCAGCGAGGGACGAGAGCAGTGGGTCCAGGAACACTGAATATCAGGGAGATATCTGTAATCACGGCCGGTGTGAGTACGGGTCAGTGAGGGACGAGAGCAGTGGGTCCAGGAACACTGAATATCAGGGAGATATCTGTAATCACGGGCGGTGTGAGCACGGGTCAGTGAGGGACGAGAGCAGTGGGTCCAGGAACACTGAATATCAGGGAGATATCTGTAATCACGGGCGGTGTGAGCACGGGTCAGTGAGGGACGAGAGCAGTGGGTCCAGGAACACTGAATATCAGGGAGATATCTGTAATCATGGGCCGATGTGAACACGGGTCACAGCGAGGGACGAGAGCAGTGGGTCCAGGAACACTGAATATCAGGGAGATATCTGTAATCACGGGCCGGTGTGAGCACGGGTCAGTGAGGGACGAGAGCAGTGGGTCCAGGAACACTGAATATCAGGGAGATATCTGTAATCACGGGGCGGTGTGAGTACGGGTCAGTCAGGGACGAGAGCAGTGGTTCGAGGAACACTGAATATCAGGGAGATATCTGTAATCACGGGCGGTGTGAGTACGGGTCAGTGAGGGACGAGAGCAGTGGGTCCAGGAACACTGAATATCAGGGAGATATCTGTAATCACGGGGCGATGTGAGCACGGGTCAGTGAGGGACGAGAGCAGTGGGTCCAGGAACACTGAATATCAGGGAGATATCTGTAATCACGGGCGGTGTGAGCACGGGTCACAGCGAGGGACGAGAGCAGTGGGTCCAGGAACACTGAATATCAGGGAGATATCTGTAATCACGGGCCGGTGTGAGTACGGGTCAGTGAGGGACGAGAGCAGTGGGTCCAGGAACACTGAATATCAGGGAGATATCTGTAATCACGGGCGGTGTGAGCACGGGTCACAGCGAGGGACGAGAGCAGTGGGTCCAGGAACACTGAATATCAGGGAGATATCTGTAATCACGGGCGGTGTGAGCACGGGTCACAGCGAGGGACGAGAGCAGTGGGTCCAGGAACACTGAATATCAGGGAGATATCTGTAATCACGGGGCGGTGTGAGTACGGGTCAGTGAGGGACGAGAGCAGTGGTTCGAGGAACACTGAATATCAGGGAGATATCTGTAATCACGGGCGGTGTGAGTACGGGTCAGTGAGGGACGAGAGCAGTGGGTCCAGGAACACTGAATATCAGGGAGATATCTGTAATCACGGGCGGTGTGAGCACGGGTCAGTGAGGGACGAGAGCAGTGGGTCCAGGAACACTGAATATCAGGGAGATATCTGTAATCACGGGCGGTGTGAGTACGGGTCAGTGAGGGACGAGAGCAGTGGGTCCAGGAACACTGAATATCAGGGAGATATCTGTAATCACGGGCGATGTGAGCACGGGTCAGTGAGGGACGAGAGCAGTGGGTCGAGGAACACTGAATATCAGGGAGATATCTGTAATCACGGGGCGGTGTGAGCACGGGTCAGTGAGGGACGAGAGCAGTGGGTCCAGGAACACTGAATGTCAGGGAGATATCTGTAATCACAGGGCGGTGTGAGCACGGGTCACAGTGAGGGACGAGAGCAGTGGGTCCAGGAACACTGAATATCAGGGAGATATCTGTAATCACGGCCGGTGTGAGCACGGGTCAGTGAGGGACGAGAGCAGTGGGTCCAGGAACACTGAATATCAGGGAGATATCTGTAATCACGGGGCGGTGTGAGCACGGGTCAGTGAGGGACGAGAGCAGTGGGTCCAGGAACACTGAATATCAGGGAGATATCTGTAATCACGGCCGGTGTGAGCACGGGTCAGTGAGGGACGAGAGCAGTGGGTCCAGGAACACTGAATATCAGGGAGATATCTGTAATCACGGGCGGTGTGAGCACGGGTCAGTGAGGGACGAGAGCAGTGGGTCCAGGAACACTGAATATCAGGGAGATATCTGTAATCACGGGCGGTGTGAGCACGGGTCAGTGAGGGACGAGAGCAGTGGGTCCAGGAACACTGAATATCAGGGAGATATCTGTAATCACGGGCGGTGTGAGCACGGGTCAGTGAGGGACGAGAGCAGTGGGTCCAGGAACACTGAATATCAGGGAGATATCTGTAATCACGGCCGGTGTGAGCACGGGTCAGTGAGGGACGAGAGCAGTGGGTCCAGGAACACTGAATATCAGGGAGATATCTGTAATCACGGGCGGTGTGAGCACGGGTCAGTGAGGGACGAGAGCAGTGGGTCCAGGAACACTGAATATCAGGGAGATATCTGTAATCACGGGCGGTGTGAGCACGGGTCAGTGAGGGACGAGAGCAGTGGGTCCAGGAACACTGAATATCAGGGAGATATCTGTAATCACGAGCGGTGTGAGCACGGATCAGTGAGGGACGAGAGCAGTGGGTCCAGGAACACTGAATATCAGGGAGATATCTGTAATCACGGCCGGTGTGAGCACGGGTCAGTGAGGGACGAGAGCAGTGGGTCCAGGAACACTGAATATCAGGGAGATATCTGTAATCATGAGCCGGTGTGAACACGGGTCACAGCGAGGGACGAGAGCAGTGGGTCCAGGAACACTGAATATCAGGGAGATATCTGTAATCACGGGCGGTGTGAGCACGGGTCAGTGAGGGACGAGAGCAGTGGGTCCAGGAACACTGAATATCAGGGAGATATCTGTAATCACGGGCCGGTGTGAGCACGGGTCAGTGAGGGACGAGAGCAGTGGGTCCAGGAACACTGAATATCAGGGAGATATCTGTAATCACGGGCGGTGTGAGCACGGGTCAGTGAGGGACGAGAGCAGTGGTTCGAGGAACACTGAATATCAGGGAGATATCTGTAATCACGGGCGGTGTGAGCACGAGTCAGTGAGGGACGAGAGCAGTGGGTCCAGGAACACTGAATATCAGGGAGATATCTGTAATCACGGGCCGGTGTGAGCACGGGTCAGTGAGGGACGAGAGCAGTGGGTCCAGGAACACTGAATATCAGGGAGATATCTGTAATCACGGGCGGTGTGAGCACGGGTCAGTGAGGGACGAGAGCAGTGGGTCCAGGAACACTGAATATCAGGGAGATATCTGTAATCACGGGGCAGTGTGAGCACGGGTCAGTGAGGGACGAGAGCAGTGGGTCCAGGAACACTGAATATCAGGGAGATATCTGTAATCACGGGGCGGTGTGAGCACGGGTCAGTGAGGGACGAGAGCAGTGGGTCCAGGAACACTGAATATCAGGGAGATATCTGTAATCACGGGCGGTGTGAGCACGGGTCAGCGAGGGACGAGAGCAGTGGGTCCAGGAACACTGAATATCAGGGAGATATCTGTAATCACGGGGCGGTGTGAGCACGGGTCAGTGAGGGACGAGAGCAGTGGGTCCAGGAACACTGAATATCAGGGAGATATCTGTAATCACGGGCGGTGTGAGTACGGGTCAGTGAGGGACGAGAGCAGTGGGTCCAGGAACACTGAATATCAGGGAGATATCTGTAATCACGGGCCGGTGTGAGCACGGGTCAGTGAGGGACGAGAGCAGTGGGTCCAGGAACACTGAATATCAGGGAGATATCTGTAATCACGGCCGGTGTGAGCACGGGTCAGTGAGGGACGAGAGCAGTGGGTCCAGGAACACTGAACATCAGGGAGATATCTGTAATCACGGGCGGTGTGAGCACGGGTCAGCGAGGGACGAGAGCAGTGGGTCCAGGAACACTGAATATCAGGGAGATATCTGTAATCACGGCCGGTGTGAGTACGGGTCAGTGAGGGACGAGAGCAGTGGGTCCAGGAACACTGAATATCAGGGAGATATCTGTAATCACGGGCGGTGTGAGCACGGGTCAGTGAGGGACGAGAGCAGTGGGTCCAGGAACACTGAATATCAGGGAGATATCTGTAATCACGGGCGGTGTGAGCACGGGTCAGTGAGGGACGAGAGCAGTGGGTCCAGGAACACTGAATATCAGGGAGATATCTGTAATCATGGGCCGATGTGAACACGGGTCACAGCGAGGGACGAGAGCAGTGGGTCCAGGAACACTGAATATCAGGGAGATATCTGTAATCACGGGCCGGTGTGAGCACGGGTCAGTGAGGGACGAGAGCAGTGGGTCCAGGAACACTGAATATCAGGGAGATATCTGTAATCACGGGGCGGTGTGAGTACGGGTCAGTCAGGGACGAGAGCAGTGGTTCGAGGAACACTGAATATCAGGGAGATATCTGTAATCACGGGCGGTGTGAGTACGGGTCAGTGAGGGACGAGAGCAGTGGGTCCAGGAACACTGAATATCAGGGAGATATCTGTAATCACGGGGCGATGTGAGCACGGGTCAGTGAGGGACGAGAGCAGTGGGTCCAGGAACACTGAATATCAGGGAGATATCTGTAATCACGGGCGGTGTGAGCACGGGTCACAGCGAGGGACGAGAGCAGTGGGTCCAGGAACACTGAATATCAGGGAGATATCTGTAATCACGGGCGGTGTGAGCACGGGTCACAGCGAGGGACGAGAGCAGTGGGTCCAGGAACACTGAATATCAGGGAGATATCTGTAATCACGGGGCGGTGTGAGTACGGGTCAGTGAGGGACGAGAGCAGTGGGTCCAGGAACACTGAATATCAGGGAGATATCTGTAATCACGGGGCGGTGTGAGCACGGGTCAGTGAGGGACGAGAGCAGTGGGTCCAGGAACACTGAATATCAGGGAGATATCTGTAATCACGGCCGGTGTGAGTACGGGTCAGTGAGGGACGAGAGCAGTGGGTCCAGGAACACTGAATATCAGGGAGATATCTGTAATCACGGGCGGTGTGAGCACGGGTCAGTGAGGGACAAGAGCAGTGGGTCCAGGAACACTGAATATCAGGGAGATATCTGTAATCACGGGGCAGTGTGAGCACGGGTCAGTGAGGGACGAGAGCAGTGGGTCCAGGAACACTGAATATCAGGGAGATATCTGTAATCACGGGCGGTGTGAGCACGGGTCAGTGAGGGACGAGAGCAGTGGGTCCAGGAACACTGAATATCAGGGAGATATCTGTAATCACGGGCGGTGTGAGCACGGGTCAGTGAGGGACGAGAGCAGTGGGTCCAGGAACACTGAATATCAGGGAGATATCTGTAATCACGAGCGGTGTGAGCACGGATCAGTGAGGGACGAGAGCAGTGGGTCCAGGAACACTGAATATCAGGGAGATATCTGTAATCACGGCCGGTGTGAGCACGGGTCAGTGAGGGACGAGAGCAGTGGGTCCAGGAACACTGAATATCAGGGAGATATCTGTAATCATGAGCCGGTGTGAACACGGGTCACAGCGAGGGACGAGAGCAGTGGGTCCAGGAACACTGAATATCAGGGAGATATCTGTAATCACGGGCCGGTGTGAGCACGGGTCAGTGAGGGACGAGAGCAGTGGGTCCAGGAACACTGAATATCAGGGAGATATCTGTAATCACGGGGCGGTGTGAGTACGGGTCAGTCAGGGACGAGAGCAGTGGTTCGAGGAACACTGAATATCAGGGAGATATCTGTAATCACGGGCGGTGTGAGTACGGGTCACTGAGGGACGAGAGCAGTGGGTCCAGGAACACTGAATATCAGGGAGATATCTGAAATCACGGGGCGATGTGAGCACGGGTCAGTGAGGGACGAGAGCAGTGGGTCCAGGAACACTGAATATCAGGGAGATATGTGTAATCACGGGCGGTGTGAGCACGGGTCACAGCGAGGGACGAGAGCAGTGGGTCCAGGAACACTGAATATCAGGGAGATATCTGTAATCACGGGCGGTGTGAGCACGGGTCAGTGAGGGACGAGAGCAGTGGGTCCAGGAACACTGAATATCAGGGAGATATCTGTAATCACGGGCGGTGTGAGCACGGGTCAGTGAGGGACGAGAGCAGTGGGTCCAGGAACACTGAATATCAGGGAGATATCTGTTATCACAGGGCGGTGTGAGCAAGGGTCACAGTGAGAGACGAGAGCAGTGGGTCCAGGAACACTGAATATCAGGGAGATATCTGTAATCACGGGCGGTGTGAGCACGGGTCAGTGAGGGACGAGAGCAGTGGGTCCAGGAACACTGAATATCAGGGAGATATCTGTAATCACGGCCGGTGTGAGCACGGGTCAGTGAGGGACGAGAGCAGTGGGTCCAGGAACACTGAATATCAGGGAGATATCTGTAATCACGGGGCGGTGTGAGTACGGGTCAGTGAGGGACGAGAGCAGTGGTTCGAGGAACACTGAATATCAGGGAGATATCTGTAATCACGGGCGGTATGAGTACGGGTCAGTGAGGGACGAGAGCAGTGGGTCCAGGAACACTGAATATCAGGGAGATATCTGTAATCACGGGCGGTGTGAGCACGGGTCAGTGAGGGACGAGAGCAGTGGGTCCAGGAACACTGAATATCAGGGAGATATCTGTAATCACGGGCGATGTGAGCACGGGTCAGTGAGGGATGAGAGCAGTGGGTCGAGGAACACTGAATATCAGGGAGATATCTGTAATCACGGGGCGATGTGAGCACGGGTCAGTGAGGGACGAGAGCAGTGGGTCCAGGAACACTGAATATCAGGGAGATATCTGTAATCACGGGCGGTGTGAGCACGGGTCACAGCGAGGGACGAGAGCAGTGGGTCCAGGAACACTGAATATCAGGGAGATATCTGTAATCACGGGCGGTGTGAGCACGGGTCAGTGAGGGACGAGAGCAGTGGGTCCAGGAACACTGAATATCAGGGAGATATCTGTAATCACGGGCCGGTGTGAGCACGGGTCACAGCGAGGGACGAGAGCAGTGGGTCCAGGAACAGTGAATATCAGGGAGATATCTGTAATCACGGGCGGTGTGAGTACGGGTCAGTGAGGGACGAGAGCAGTGGGTCTAGGAACACTGAATATCAGGGAGATATCTGTAATCACGGGCGGTGTGAGCACGGGTCAGTGAGGGACGAGAGCAGTGGGTCCAGGAACACTGAATATCAGGGAGATATCTGTAATCACGGGCGGTGTGAGCACGGGTCAGTGAGGGACGAGAGCAGTGGGTCTAGGAACACTGAATATCAGGGAGATATCTGTAATCACGGGGCGGTGTGAGCACGGGTCAGTGAGGGACGAGAGCAGTGGGTCCAGGAACACTGAATGTCAGGGAGATATCTGTAATCACAGGGCGGTGTGAGCACGGGTCACAGTGAGGGACGAGAGCAGTGGGTCCAGGAACACTGAATATCAGGGAGATATCTGTAATCACGGCCGGTGTGAGCACGGGTCAGTGAGGGACGAGAGCAGTGGGTCCAGGAACACTGAATATCAGGGAGATATCTGTAATCACGGGGCAGTGTGAGCACGGGTCAGTGAGGGACGAGAGCAGTGGGTCCAGGAACACTGAATATCAGGGAGATATCTGTCATCACGGCCGGTGTGAGTACGGGTCAGTGAGGGACGAGAGCAGTGGGTCCAGGAACACTGAATATCAGGGAGATATCTGTAATCACGGGCGGTGTGAGCACGGGTCAGTGAGGGACGAGAGCAGTGGGTCCAGGAACACTGAATATCAGGGAGATATCTGTAATCACGGGCGGTGTGAGCACGGGTCAGTGAGGGACGAGAGCAGTGGGTCCAGGAACACTGAATATCAGGGAGATATCTGTAATCACGGGCGGTGTGAGCACGGGTCAGTGAGGGACGAGAGCAGTGGGTCCAGGAACACTGAATATCAGGGAGATATCTGTAATCACGGGCGGTGTGAGCACGGGTCAGTGAGGGACGAGAGCAGTGGGTCCAGGAACACTGAATATCAGGGAGATATCTGCAATCACGGCCGGTGTGAGTACGGGTCAGTGAGGGACGAGAGCAGTGGGTCCAGGAACACTGAATATCAGGGAGATATCTGTAATCACGGGCGGTGTGAGCACGGGTCAGTGAGGGACGAGAGCAGTGGGTCCAGGAACACTGAATATCAGGGAGATATCTGTAATCACGGGCGGTGTGAGCACGGGTCAGTGAGGGACGAGAGCAGTGGGTCCAGGAACACTGAATATCAGGGAGATATCTGTAATCACGGGCGGTGTGAGCACGGGTCACAGCGAGGGACGAGAGCAGTGGGTCCAGGAACACTGAATATCAGGGAGATATCTGTAATCACGGGGCGGTGTGAGTACGGGTCAGTGAGGGACGAGAGCAGTGGTTCGAGGAACACTGAATATCAGGGAGATATCTGTAATCACGGGCGGTGTGAGTACGGGTCAGTGAGGGACGAGAGCAGTGGGTCCAGGAACACTGAATATCAGGGAGATATCTGTAATCACGGGCGGTGTGAGCACGGGTCAGCGAGGGACGAGAGCAGTGGGTCCAGGAACACTGAATATCAGGGAGATATCTGTAATCACGGCCGGTGTGAGCACGGGTCAGTGAGGGACGAGAGCAGTGGGTCCAGGAACACTGAACATCAGGGAGATATCTGTAATCACGGGCGGTGTGAGCACGGGTCAGTGAGGGACGAGAGCAGTGGGTCCAGGAACACTGAATATCAGGGAGATATCTGTTATCACGGGGCGGTGTGAGCACGGGTCAGTGAGGGACGAGAGCAGTGGGTCCAGGAACACTGAATATCAGGGAGATATCTGTAATCACGGGCGGTGTGAGCACGGGTCAGCGAGCGACGAGAGCAGTGGGTCCAGGAACATTGAATATCAGGGAGATATCTGTAATCACGGCCGGTGTGAGCACGGGTCAGTGAGGGACGAGAGCAGTGGGTCCAGGAACACTGAATATCAGGGAGATATCTGTAATCACGGGCGGTGTGAGCACGGGTCAGTGAGGGACGAGAGCAGTGGGTCCAGGAACACTGAATATCAGGGAGATATCTGTAATCACGGGGCGGTGTGAGTACGGGTCAGTAAGGGACGAGAGCAGTGGTTCGAGGAACACTGAATATCAGGGAGATATCTGTAATCACGGGCGGTGTGAGTACGGGTCAGTGAGGGACGAGAGCAGTGGGTCCAGGAACACTGAATATCAGGGAGATATCTGTAATCACGGGGCGATGTGAGCACGGGTCAGTGAGGGACGAGAGCAGTGGGTCCAGGAACACTGAATATCAGGGAGATATCTGTAATCACGGGCGGTGTGAGCACGGGTCACAGCGAGGGACGAGAGCAGTGGGTCCAGGAACACTGAATATCAGGGAGATATCTGTAATCACGGGGCGGTGTGAGTACGGGTCAGTGAGGGACGAGAGCAGTGGTTCGAGGAACACTGAATATCAGGGAGATATATGTAATCACGGGCGGTGTGAGTACGGGTCAGTGAGGGACGAGAGCAGTGGGTCCAGGAACACTGAATATCAGGGAGATATCTGTAATCACGGGCGGTGTGAGCACGGGTCAGCGAGGGACGAGAGCAGTGGGTCCAGGAACACTGAATATCAGGGAGATATCTGTAATCACGGGCGGTGTGAGCACGGGTCAGTGAGGGACGAGAGCAGTGGGTCCAGGAACACTGAACATCAGGGAGATATCTGTAATCACGGCCGGTGTGAGCACGGGTCAGTGAGGGACGAGAGCAGTGGGTCCAGGAACACTGAACATCAGGGAGATATCTGTAATCACGGGCGGTGTGAGCACGGGTCAGTGAGGGACGAGAGCAGTGGGTCCAGGAACACTGAATATCAGGGAGATATCTGTTATCACGGGGCGGTGTGAGCACGGGTCAGTGAGGGACGAGAGCAGTGGGTCCAGGAACACTGAATATCAGGGAGATATCTGTAATCACGGGCGGTGTGAGCACGGGTCAGCGAGCGACGAGAGCAGTGGGTCCAGGAACATTGAATATCAGGGAGATATCTGTAATCACGGCCGGTGTGAGCACGGGTCAGTGAGGGACGAGAGCAGTGGGTCCAGGAACACTGAATATCAGGGAGATATCTGTAATCACGGGCGGTGTGAGCACGGGTCAGTGAGGGACGAGAGCAGTGGGTCCAGGAACACTGAATATCAGGGAGATATCTGTAATCACGGGGCGGTGTGAGTACGGGTCAGTAAGGGACGAGAGCAGTGGTTCGAGGAACACTGAATATCAGGGAGATATCTGTAATCACGGGCGGTGTGAGTACGGGTCAGTGAGGGACGAGAGCAGTGGGTCCAGGAACACTGAATATCAGGGAGATATCTGTAATCACGGGGCGATGTGAGCACGGGTCAGTGAGGGACGAGAGCAGTGGGTCCAGGAACACTGAATATCAGGGAGATATCTGTAATCACGGGCGGTGTGAGCACGGGTCACAGCGAGGGACGAGAGCAGTGGGTCCAGGAACACTGAATATCAGGGAGATATCTGTAATCACGGGCGGTGTGAGCACGGGTCAGCGAGGGACGAGAGCAGTGGGTCCAGGAACACTGAATATCAGGGAGATATCTGTAATCACGGGGCGGTGTGAGTACGGGTCAGTGAGGGACGAGAGCAGTGGTTCGAGGAACACTGAATATCAGGGAGATATCTGTAATCACGGGCGGTGTGAGTACGGGTCACTGAGGGACGAGAGCAGTGGGTCCAGGAACACTGAATATCAGGGAGATATCTGTAATCACGGGCGGTGTGAGCACGGGTCAGTGAGGGACGAGAGCAGTGGGTCCAGGAACACTGAATATCAGGGAGATATCTGTAATCACGGGCGGTGTGAGTACGGGTCAGTGAGGGACGAGAGCAGTGGGTCCAGGAACACTGAATATCAGGGAGATATCTGTAATCACGGGCGGTGTGAGCACGGGTCAGTGAGGGACGAGAGCAGTGGGTCTAGGAACACTGAATATCAGGGAGATATCTGTAATCACGGGGCGGTGTGAGCACGGGTCAGTGAGGGACGAGAGCAGTGGGTCCAGGAACACTGAATGTCAGGGAGATATCTGTAATCACAGGGCGGTGTGAGCACGGGTCACAGTGAGGGACGAGAGCAGTGGGTCCAGGAACACTGAATATCAGGGAGATATCTGTAATCACGGCCGGTGTGAGCACGGGTCAGTGAGGGACGAGAGCAGTGGGTCCAGGAACACTGAATATCAGGGAGATATCTGTAATCACGGGGCGGTGTGAGCACGGGTCAGTGAGGGACGAGAGCGGTGGGTCCAGGAACACTGAATATCAGGGAGATATCTGCAATCACGGCCGGTGTGAGTACGGGTCAGTGAGGGACGAGAGCAGTGGGTCCAGGAACACTGAATATCAGGGAGATATCTGTAATCACGGGCGGTGTGAGCACGGGTCAGTGAGGGACGAGAGCAGTGGGTCCAGGAACACTGAATATCAGGGAGATATCTGTAATCACGGGCGGTGTGAGCACGGGTCAGTGAGGGACGAGAGCAGTGGGTCCAGGAACACTGAATATCAGGGAGATATCTGTAATCACGGGCGGTGTGAGCACGGGTCAGTGAGGGACGAGAGCAGTGGGTCCAGGAACACTGAATATCAGGGAGATATCTGTAATCACGGGCGGTGTGAGCACGGGTCAGTGAGGGACGAGAGCAGTGGGTCCAGGAACACTGAATATCAGGGAGATATCTGTAATCACGGCCGGTGTGAGCACGGGTCAGTGAGGGACGAGAGCAGTGGGTCCAGGAACACTGAATATCAGGGAGATATCTGTAATCACGGGCGGTGTGAGCACGGGTCAGTGAGGGACGAGAGCAGTGGGTCCAGGAACACTGAATATCAGGGAGATATCTGTAATCACGGGCGGTGTGAGCACGGGTCATCGAGGGACGAGAGCAGTGGGTCCAGGAACACTGAATATCAGGGAGATATCTGTAATCACGGGGCGGTGTGAGCACGGGTCAGTGAGGGACGAGAGCAGTGGGTCCAGGAACACTGAATATCAGGGAGATATCTGTAATCACGGGCGGTGTGAGCACGGGTCACAGCGAGGGACGAGAGCAGTGGGTCCAGGAACACTGAATATCAGGGAGATATCTGTAATCACGGCCGGTGTGAGCACGGGTCAGTGAGGGACGAGAGCAGTGGGTCCAGGAACATTGAATATCAGGGAGATATCTGTAATCACGGCCGGTGTGAGCACGGGTCAGTGAGGGACGAGAGCAGTGGGTCCAGGAACACTGAATATCAGGGAGATATCTGTAATCACGGGCGGTGTGAGCACGGGTCACAGCGAGGGACGAGAGCAGTGGGTCCAGGAACACTGAATATCAGGGAGATATCTGTAATCACGGGCGGTGTGAGTACGGGTCAGTGAGGGACGAGAGCAGTGGTTCGAGGAACACTGAATATCAGGGAGATATCTGTAATCACGGGCGGTGTGAGTACGGGTCAGTGAGGGACGAGAGCAGTGGGTCCAGGAACACTGAATATCAGGGAGATATCTGTAATCACGGCCGGTGTGAGCACGGGTCAGCGAGGGACGAGACCAGTGGGTCCAGGAACACTGAATATCAGGGAGATATCTGTAATCACGGGGCGGTGTGAGCACGGGTCAGTGAGGGACGAGAGCAGTGGGTCCAGGAACACTGAATATCAGGGAGATATCTGTAATCACGGGCGGTGTGAGCACGGGTCACAGCGAGGGACGAGAGCAGTGGGTCCAGGAACACTGAATATCAGGGAGATATCTGTAATCACGGGCGGTGTGAGTACGGGTCAGCGAGGGACGAGAGCAGTGGGTCCAGGAACACTGAATATCAGGGAGATATCTGTAATCACGGCCGGTGTGAGCACGGGTCAGTGAGGGACGAGAGCAGTGGGTCCAGGAACACTGAATATCAGGGAGATATCTGTAATCACGGGCGGTGTGAGCACGGGTCAGTGAGGGACGAGAGCAGTGGGTCCAGGAACACTGAATATCAGGGAGATATCTGTAATCACGGGCGGTGTGAGCACGGGTCACAGCGAGGGACGAGAGCAGTGGGTCCAGGAACACTGATTATCAGGGAGATATCTGTAATCACGGGGCGGTGTGAGTACGGGTCAGTGAGGGACGAGAGCAGTGGGTCCAGGAACACTGAATATCAGGGAGATATCTGTAATCACGGGCGGTGTGAGCACGGGTCAGTGAGGGACGAGAGCAGTGGGTCCAGGAACACTGAATATCAGGGAGATATCTGTAATCACGGGCCGGTGTGAGCACGGGTCAGTGAGGGACGAGAGCAGTGGGTCCAGGAACACTGAATATCAGGGAGATATCTGTAATCACAGGGCGGTGTGAGCACGGGTCACAGTGAGGGACGAGAGCAGTGGGTCCAGGAACACTGAATATCAGGGAGATATCTGTAATCACGGCCGGTGTGAGCACGGGTCAGTGAGGGACGAGAGCAGTGGGTCCAGGAACACTGAATATCAGGGAGATATCTGTAATCACGGCCGGTGTGAGCACGGGTCAGTGAGGCAGAGAGCAGTGGGTCCAGGAACACTGAATATCAGGGAGATATCTGTAATCACGGGGCGGTGTGAGCACGGGTCAGTGAGGGACGAGAGCAGTGGGTCCAGGAACACTGAATATCAGGGAGATATCTGTAATCACGGCCGGTGTGAGCACGGGTCAGTGAGGGACGAGAGCAGTGGGTCCACGAACACTGAATATCAGGGAGATATCTGTAATCACGGCCGGTGTGAGTACGGGTCAGTGAGGGACGAGAGCAGTGGGTCCAGGAGCACTGAATATCAGGGAGATATCTGTCATCACGGGCGGTGTGAGCACGGGTCAGTGAGGGACGAGAGCAGTGGGTCCAGGAACACTGAATATCAGGGAGATATCTGTAATCACGGGGCGGTGTGAGCACGGGTCAGTGAGGGACGAGAGCAGTGGGTCCAGGAACACTGAATATCAGGGAGATATCTGTAATCACGGCCGGTGTGAGCACGGGTCAGTGAGGGACGAGAGCAGTGGGTCCACGAACACTGAATATCAGGGAGATATCTGTAATCACGGCCGGTGTGAGTACGGGTCAGTGAGGGACGAGAGCAGTGGGTCCAGGAGCACTGAATATCAGGGAGATATCTGTCATCACGGGCGGTGTGAGCACGGGTCAGTGAGGGACGAGAGCAGTGGGTCCAGGAACACTGAATATCAGGGAGATATCTGTAATCACGGGCGGTGTGAGCACGGGTCAGTGAGGGACGAGAGCAGTGGGTCCAGGAACACTGAATATCAGGGAGATATCTGTAATCACGGCCGGTGTGAGCACGGGTCAGTGAGGGACGAGAGCAGTGGGTCCAGGAACACTGAATATCAGGGAGATATCTGTAATCACGGGCGGATCCGCAACACAAAGGGTGGAATTTGAATTGGAATCCAAATGGAATGAGTCGGAGCCGAGACCGTTGCTGAGGAAAGAGATGTGGCTGTGAAAGGGAGTTTCAGAGAAACCTGAGCAAACACGAGAAGGGAAACAGAAAGCAATGGAGGTGAACGAGGTAAAAGAGACAAACGGAAATCCCGTCACAGAGATCAGAACTTCTTCCAGGTCAGCACCAATCAAAAGCTAAACACTGCAGATGCTGGGAATCTGAAATAAAAACAGAAAATGCTGGAAATACTCAGCGAGTGAAGCAGCGTCTGTGGAGAGAGAAACAGAGTTCATGTTTCAGGTCAATAACCCTTCGCCAGAATCATAGAATAGAAACATAGAAAGGTTACAGCACGGAAGGAGGCCATTCTATGTCCTCTGGTTCTTGACCCTTCCACCAATGGGAACAGTTTCTCTCTATCTACTCTGTCTGGACCCTTCATGATTTTGAACACCTCGATCAAATCTCCTCACAACCGTCTCTGTTCCAAGGAGAACAATCCCAGCTTCTCCAGTCTATCCACGGAACTAAAGTCCCTCATCCCTGGAATCATTCGAGTAAATCTCTTCTGCACCCTCTCTAAGGCCTTCACATCTTTCCTAAAGTGCGGTGCCCAGAACTGGACACAATACTCCAGTTGTGGTCGAACCAGTGTTTTATAAAGGTTCATCATGACTTCCATACTTTTGTACTCTGTGCCTCTATTTTTAAAGCCCAGGCTCCCGTTTGCTTTTTTAACCACTTTCTCAACCTGCCCTGCCACCTTCAGTGATTTGTGTACATATACCCCCAGATCTCTCTGTTCCTGAACCCCTTTTAGAATTGTGCCCTCTAGTTTATATTGCCTCTCCTCGTTCTTCCTACCGAAATGTATCACTTCCCATTTTTCTGTGTTAAATTTCATCCGCCACGTGTCCGCCCATTCCACCAGCCTGTCTATATCCTCTTGAAGTCTATCACTGTCCTCCTCACTGTTCACTACACTTCCAAGTTTTGTGTCATCTGCAAATTTTGAAATTGTGCCCTGAACACCCAAGTCCAAGTCATTAATATATATCAAGAAAAGCAGTGGTCCCAGCACTAACCCCTGGGGAACACCACTGTACACCCCCCTCCAGTCCGAAAAACAACCATTCACCACTACTCTCTGTTTCCTGTCCCTTAGCCAATTCTGTATCCATGTTGCTACTGCCCCCTTTATTCCACGGGCTTCAATCTTGCTGACAAGCCTATTATGTGGCACTTTATCAAACGCCTTTTGAAAGTCCATATACACCACATCCACCGCATTGCCCTCTCTGTTACCTCATCAAGGAGTAGGCCACACGGTCCCTCGATCCTGCTCCACCATTCAATCAGATCATGACTGATCTTCGACCTCAACTCCACTTTCCCATCCAATCCTCATATCCCTTGATTCCCTTCGAGTCCAAAAATTTGTCAATCTCAGTCTTGAATATACTCAATGACTGAACATCCACAGCCCTCTGGGGTAGAGAATTCCAAAGATTCACAACCCTCTGAGTGAAGAAATTCCTCCTCATCTTAGTCCTAAATGGCCGACCCCTTATCCTGAGACTATGCCCCCGAGTTCTAGACTCTCCAGCCAGGGGAAACAACCTCTCAGCATCTACCCTGTCAAGCCCCCTCATAGTCTTATCTGTTTCAATGAGATCACCTCTCATTCTTCGAAACTCCAGAGAGTATAGGCCCATTCTACTCAACCTCTCCTCATAGGACAACCCTCTCATAGAATCATAGAAATTTATGGCACAGAAGGAGGCCATTCAGCCCATTGTGTCTGTGCCGGCTGAGAAACGAGCCACCCAGCCTAATCCCACTTTCCCGCACTCGGTCCGTACCCTGCAGGTCATGGCTCTTCAGGTGAACATCCAGGTATTTTTTTAATGAGTTGAGGGTTTCTGCCTCTCCCACCCTCTCAGGCAGTGAGTTCCAGACCCCCACCACCCTCTGGGGGAAAACATTCTACTCAGCTCCCCTCTAATCCTTCCACCAATCACTTTAAATCTATGCCCCCTGGTTATTGACCCCTCTGCTCAGGGAAATAAGTCCTTCCTATCCACTCTATCTCGGCTCCTCATAATTTTATACACCAATTAAATCTCCCCTCAGCCTCCTCTGTTCCAAGGAAAACAACCCCAGCCTATTCAATCTTTCCTCATAGCTAAAATTCTCCAGTCCTGGCAACATCCTCGTAAATCTCCTCTGCACCCTCTCTAGTGCAATCACATCCTTCCTGTAATGTGGTGACCAGAACTGTACACAGTACTCAAGCTGTGGCCTAACTAGTGTTTTATACAGTTCCAGCATAACCTCCCTGCTCTTATATTCTATGCCTCGGCTAATAAAGGAAAGTATTCCATATGCCTTCTTAACCACCTTAACTACCTGTCCTGCTACCTTCAGGGATCTGTGGACATGCACTCCAAGGTCCCTCACTTCCTCTACACCTCTCAGTATCCTCCCATTTATTGTGTATTCCCTTGCCTTGTTTGCTCTCCCCAAATGCATCACCTCACACTTCTCTGGATTGAACTCCATTTGCCACTTTTCTGCCCATCTGACCAGTCCATTGATATCTTCCTGCAGTCTACAGCTTTCCTCCTCACTATCAACCATATGGCCTATCTACATAAGAACATAAGAAATTGGAACAGGAGTAGGCCAATCGGCCCCTCGAGCCTGCTCCGCCATTCAATAAGATCATGGCTGATCTGATCCTAACCTCAAATCTATCTTTGTATCATCCGCAAATTTCTTAATCATGCCCCCTACGTTTAAGTCCAAATCGTTAATGTATACCACAAAAAGCAAAGGACCTAGTACCGAGCCCTGCAACACCCCACTGGAAACAGCCTTCCACTGAGACAATTTTGGATCCAATTTGCCACTTTCCCTTGGATCCCATGGGCTTTTACTTTTTTGACCAATCTGCCATGTGGGACCTTGTCAAAAGCCTTGCTAAAATCCATGTAGACGACATCAAACAAGCTACCCTCATCGATCCTCCTTGTCACCTCCTTAAAAAATTCAATCAAGTTAGTCAGACACGACCTTCCCTTAACAAATCCATGCTGACTGTCCTTGATTAATCCGTGCCTTTCTAAATGACGGTTTATCCTGTCCCTCAGAATTGATTCCAATAATTTGCCCACCACCGAGGTTAGACTGACTGGCCTATAATTACTCGGTCTATCCCTCACTCCCTTTTTAAACAACGGTATAATGTTCGCAGTCCTCCAATCCTCCGGCCCCACGCCTGTATCCAGTGAGGATTGGAAAATGATGGTCAGAGCCTCCGCTATTTCCTCCCTGGCTTCTCTTAACAGCCTGGGATACATTTCATCCGGGCCTGGTGATTTATCCACTTTCAAAGATGCTAATCCCCTTAATACTTCCTCTCTCACTATGTTTATCCCATCCAATATTTCACACTCCTCCTCCTGAACTACAATCTCTGCATCATCCCTCTCCTTTGTGAAGACAGATGCAAAGTATTCATTAAGAACCATACCCACATCTTCCACCTCCACACATAGGTTACCTTTTTGGTCTCTAATAGGCCCTACTCTTTCCTTAGTTATCCTCTTGCTCTTTATGTATTTATAAAACATCTTTGGGTTTTCTTTGATTTTACCGACTAATATTTTTTCATGCCCTCTCTGCTTTCCTAATTTCCTGTTTAATTTCACCCCTGCACTTTGTAAACTCCTCTAAGCTTTCTGTACTATTGAGTTCCCGGTGTCTATCACAGGCTTTCTTTCTCTGCCTTATCTTACCCTGAATGCTTCTTGTCATCCAGAGGGCTCTAGATTTGGCAGCCCCTCCCTTTTTCTTGGTGGGAACATGTTTACTCTGAACCCCTTGAATCTCCCCTTTGAATGTCTCCCACTGCTCTGACACTGATTTACCTTCAAGTAGCTGTTTCCAGTTTACTTTTGCTAAATCACTTCTCAGTTTAGTAAAATTGGCCTTTCCCCAATTGAAAACTTTAACTCCTGCTCTGTCTTTGTCCTTTTCCATAACTATGCTAAAACTAAATGTGTTATGATAACTCCCACCAAAATGCTCTCCCACTGATACTCCTTCTACCTGCCCAGCTTCATTTCCTAGAACTAAATCCAGAACTGCCCCCCCTCCTCGTTGGGCTTGCTATATACTGGCTAAAAAAATTCTCCTGTATGCAATTGAAGAATCCTGCTCTCTCTATCCCCTTCACACTGATTGTATCCCAGTTAACATTCAGGTTGTTGAAATCCCCGACGATCACTGCCCTATTGTTTTTGCACATTCCCTTGGATCCGATGGGCTTGTACATTTGTGACCAATCTGCCATGTGGGACCTTGTCAAAAGCCTTGCTAAATTCCACGTGGACAACATCAAATGCACTCCCCCTCATTACTACCGGCTCAAAAAATTCAAGCAAGTTAGTCAGACACGACATTCCTGAACAAATCCAAATACAGGAAAGTTGGATGAAGCTGGATAACTCGTGATTGGCTGGCACGGAGACAGTGGGCCGAATGGCCCCGTACTGTGCTGTAATGCTCCAAGATTCTTTGATTCTAAATTAATGATTTGTCTTTACCAAATCCGTGCTGACTTTCCCTGATCAATCCACACTCGTCCAAGTGACTGTTAATTCTGTCCCAGATTATCGTTTCTAAAAGTTTCCCCACCACTGAGGTTAAACTGACTGGCCTGTAGTTGCTGGGTTTATCCTTACACCCTTTTTTGAACAAGGGTGTAACATTTGCAATTCTCCAGTCCTCTGGCACCACCCCCGTATCTACGGATATTTGGAAGATTATTCCCAGTACCTCCGCAATTTCCACCCTTACTTCCCTCAGCAACCTAGGATGCATCCCATCCGGACCGGGTGACTTATCTACTTTAAGTACAGCTAGACTTTCCAGTACCTCCTCTTTATCAATTTTTAGCCCATCCAGTATCTCAACTATATCTTCCTTTACTGAGACTCTGGCAGCATCTTCTTCCTTGGTAACACACTAAAAGAGACCCTAAAACACTAACACCGAGCCCCGATACGCCGACGCCGCGCCCCCAGACACCGCGCCCCGAGCCCCCATACACCGAGCCCCCCCATACCCCGAGCCCCCATACACCGAGCCCCCACACACCGAGCCCCCACACACCGAGCCCCCACACACCGAGCCCCCACACACCGAGCCCCCACACACCGAGCCCCCACACACCGAGCCCCCACACACCGAGCCCCCCACACACCGAGCCCCCACACCCCGAGCCCCCACACCCCGAGCCCCCACACACCGAGCCCCCACACACCGAGCCCCCACACACCGAGCCCCCATACACCGAGCCACCATACCCCGATACCCGATACCCCGAGCCCCCATACCCGAGCCCCCATACCCCGAGCCCCGATACCCCGAGCCCCCATACCCCGAGCCCCCATACCCCGAGCCCCCATACACCGAGCCCCCATACACCGAGACCCCGAGCCCCCATACCCCCATACCCCGAGCCCCCATACCCCGAGCCCCCCATACCCCCATACCCCGAGCCCCCATACCCCGAGCCCCCATACCCGAGCCCCCATACCCCGAGCCCCCATACCCCGAGCCCCCATACCCCGATACTCCGAGCCCCCATACCCCGATACCCCGATACCCCATACCCCGAGCCCCCATACCCCGATACTCCGAGCCCCCATACACCGAGACCCCGAGCCCCCATACCCCGAGCCCCCCATACCCCGAGCCCCCCATACCCCGAGCCCCCCATACCCCGAGCCCCCCATACCCCGAGACCCCGAGCCCCCATACCCGAGACCCCATACCCCATACCCCGAGCCCCCCATACCCCGAGCCCCCCATACCCCGAGCCCCCCATACCCCGAGACCCCATACCCCATACCCCGAGCCCCCCATACCCCGAGCCCCCCATACCCCGAGACCCCATACCCCATACCCCGAGCCCCCCATACCCGAGCCCCCCATACCCCGAGACCCCATACCCCATACCCCGAGCCCCCCATACCCCGAGCCCCCCATACCCCGAGACCCCATACCCCATACCCCGAGCCCCCCATACCCCGAGCCCCCCATACCCCGAGACCCCCATACCCCCATACCCCGAGCCCCCCCATACCCCGAGCCCCCCATACCCCGAGACCCCGAGCCCCCATACCCCGAGACCCCATACCCCATACCCCGAGCCCCCCATACCCCGAGCCCCCCCATACCCCGAGACCCCATACCCCATACCCCGAGCCCCCCATACCCCGAGCCCCCATACCCCGAGACCCCGAGCCCCCATACCCGAGACCCCATACCCCGAGCCCCCCATACCCCGAGACCCCATACCCCGAGCCCCCATACCCCGAGCCCCCATACCCCGATACCCCGAGACCCCCCATACCCCGAGACCCCATACCCCGAGACCCCATACCCCGAGCCCCCCATACCCCGAGACCCCATACCCCGAGACCCCATACCCCGAGACCCCGAGCCCCCATACCCCGAGCCCCCCATACCCCGAGCCCCCCATACCCCGAGCCCCCATACCCCGAGACCCCATACCCCGAGACCCCCATACCCCGAGCCCCCCATACCCCGAGACCCCATACCCCGAGACCCCATACCCCGAGACCCCGAGCCCCCATACCCCGAGCCCCCCATACCCCGAGCCCCCCATACCCCGAGCCCCCATACCCCGAGCCCCCCATACCCCGAGACCCCATACCCCGAGACCCCATACCCCGAGACCCCATACCCCGAGACCCCCATACCCCGAGCCCCCCATACCCCGAGACCCCATACCCCGAGACCCCGAGCCCCCATACCCCGAGACCCCATACCCCGAGACCCCCATACCCCGAGCCCCCCATACCCCGAGACCCCATACCCCGAGACCCCGAGCCCCCATACCCCGAGACCCCATACCCCATACCCCGAGCCCCCCATACCCCGAGACCCCATACCCCATACCCCGAGCCCCCCATACCCCGAGACCCCATACCCCGAGACCCCATACCCCGAGACCCCCATACCCCGAGACCCCATACCCCGAGACCCCATACCCCGAGACCCCCATACCCCGAGCCCCCCCATACCCCGAGACCCCATACCCCGAGACCCCCGAGCCCCCATACCCCGAGACCCCATACCCGAGCCCCCCATACCCCGAGACCCCATACCCCATACCCCGAGCCCCCCATACCCCGAGACCCCATACCTCCATACCCCGAGCCCCCCATACCCCGAGACCCCATACCCCGAGACCCCATACCCCATACCCCGAGCCCCCCCCATACCCCGAGACCCCATACCCCATACCCCGAGCCCCCATACCCCGAGACCCCATACCCCGAGACCCCATACCCCGAGCCCCCCATACCCCGAGACCCCATACCCCATACCCCGAGCCCCCCATACCCCGAGACCCCATACCCCGAGACCCCATACCCCGAGACCCCATACCCCGAGACCCCATACCCCGAGACCCCCATACCCCGAGACCCCATACCCCGAGCCCCCATACCCCGAGACCCCATACCCCGAGCCCCCATACCCCGAGCCCCCCATACCCCGAGACCCCATACGCCCATACCCCGAGCCCCCCATACCCCGAGACCCCATACCCCGAGCCCCCCATACCCCGAGACCCCCATACCCCCATACCCCGAGCCCCCATACCCGAGCCCCCCATACCCCGAGACCCCATACCCCGAGCCCCCCATACCCCGAGCCCCCATACCCCATACCCCGAGCCCCCATACCCCGAGACCCCATACCCCGAGACCCCCATACCCCGAGCCCCCCATACCCGAGACCCCATACCCCGAGACCCCCATACCCGAGACCCCATACCCCGAGACCCCCATACCCCGAGACCCCATACCCCGAGACCCCCATACCCCGAGACCCCCATACCCCGAGCCCCCCATACCCGAGACCCCCATACCCCGAGACCCCCATACCCCGAGCCCCCCATACCCCGAGACCCCATACCCCGAGACCCCCCATACCCCGAGACCCCCATACCCCGAGACCCCATACCCGAGACCCCCATACCCCGAGACCCCATACCCCGAGCCCTCCCATACCCCGAGCCCCCCCATACCCCGAGACCCCCATACCCCGAGACCCCATACCCCGAGACCCCCATACCCCGAGACCCCCCATACCCCGAGCCCCCCATACCCCGAGCCCCCCATACCCCGAGACCCCCATA
>NW_027138920.1:0-30528 GCF_035084215.1 Heptranchias perlo | reverse complement strand
TAGGGGGCGGGGCCGCGCCTGGGCCTTGTTTGTGGCCTCGGCCTGCGGTCGCTGCGCTGCCGGGATTATCAGTGTGAGACGCCGCTTTGTACATGGAGCAAAGCTGCGATCCCGCCGTCAGATGGTGAGTGCGGAGCGGCCTCGGGCCCGGGATTGGGAGCGGGGTCACTGCGGGCCGGGGCCCGCTACCTGAGGGCCGGCCCTTGCCTGTTGCCGTCGGGTCCAATCGGCCCCGGACCCCGGGGTGAATTGAGCGCCGAGGAAAGCTCCTTCGGGCGCTGTTTGAATTTAGAGTCGGAATCGGGAAAGACCGCAAACCCCCCCCCCCCCCGTCTCCCCCTCCCCCCCCCCGTCTCCCCCTCCCCCCCCCCGTCTCCCCCCTCCCCCCCCCCCCCGTCTCCCCCCTCCCCCCCCGTGTCCCCCTCCCCCCCCTCCCCGTGTCCCCCTCCCCCCCCCCTCCCCGTGTCCCCCTCCCCCCCCCCTCCCCGTGTCCCCCTCCCCCCCCCTCCCCGTGTCCCCCTCCCCCCCCGTGTCCCCCCCCCCCCGTGTCCCCCTCCCCCCCCCTCCCCGTGTCCCCCTCCCCCCCCTCCCCGTGTCCCCCTCCCCCTCCCCGTGTCCCCCTCCCCCCCCCCGTGTCCCCCTCCCCCCCGTGTCCCCCCCTCCCCGTGTCCCCCTCCCCCCCCCCCCCGTCTCCCCCCCCCGTGTGTCCCCCCCCCCCCCCAGTGTCCCCCCCCCCTCCCCCCCCCTCCCCTCCCCCCGTCCCCTCCCCCCGTCCCCCCCTCCCCCGTGTCCCGCTCTTCCCCCCCCCCCCCCCAAAGAGACTGGACAAATCAAATTGGCAAAGGTAGTCTGGAGAACGAGTTCATGGAATGTATTCGAGACAGTTTCCTAGAACAATACATTGTGGAATCAACCAGGGAACAGGATATTTTCGATCTTGTATTGTGTAATGAGACAGGGTTAATTAGTAATCTCATAATATGATAGCATTTCATGTTGAGTTTAAGAGTGACATGCTTAAGTCCGAAACTAGAGTCTTAAACTTAAATAAAGCCAATTTCATAGGTATGAGGGGCGAGTTGGCTAAGGTAAATTGGGAAATTAGATTAAAGGGTTTGGCGGTCAATAAGCAATGGCAAACATTTAAAGAAATATTTCAAATTCTCAACGAATAAACATTCCATCGAGAAATAAAAATTCCACGGGAAAAATGATCCATCCGTGGCTAAAGAAAGAAGTTAAGGATAGTATTAGGTTAAAAGAAGAGGCTTATAATGTTGCCAAGAAGAGTAGTAAGGCTGAGGATTGGGAGAGTTTTCGAAACCAGCAAAGGATGACCAAAAAATTGATGGTAAGGGAGAAAATAGAATATGAAAGTAAACTAGCAAGAAATATAAAAACAGATTGTGAGAGCTTCTACAAATATGTAAAAAGGAAGAGATTAGCGAACGTAAACATCGGTCCCTTAGAGGCTGAGACAGGGGAAATTATAATGGGGAATAAGGAGATGGCAGATGCATTAAACAAATATTTTGTATCTGTTCACAGTAGAAGACACAAAAAATACCAGAAATAGTGGGGAATCAAGGGCTGATGAGAGTGAGGAACTTTAATATCAGTAAAGAAAAAGTACTGGAGAAACTAATGGGACTAAAAGCTGATAAATCCCTGGACCTGATAGGCTACATCCGAGGGTTCTAAAAGAGGTGGCTGCAGAGATAGTGGATTCATTGGTTCTGATCTTCCAAAATTCCCTAGATTCTGGAATGGTCCCAGCGGATTGGAAGGTAACAAATGTAACCCCGCTATTCAAGAAAGGAGGGAGAGAGAAAACAGGGAACTACAGGCCAGTTAGCCTGATATCAGTCGTTGGGAAAATGCTGGAATCCATTATCAAGGAAGTGGTAACAGGGCACTTAGAAAATCATCATATGATCAGGCAGAGTCAACATGGTTTTATGAAAGGGAAATAGTGTTTGACAAATTTATTGGAGTTTTTTGAGGATGTAACTAGCAGGGTAGATAAAGGGGAACCAGTGGATGGAGTATATTTGGATTTTCAAAAGGCATTCGATAAGGTGCCACATAAAAGGTTGTTACACAAGATAAGGGCTCATGGGGTTGGGGGTAATATATTAGCATGGATAGAGGATTGGTTAACGGACAGAAAACAGAGAGTAGGGATAAACGGGTCATTCTCAGGGTGACAGGCTGTAACTAGTGGGGTGCCGCAAGGATCAGTGCTTGGGCCTCAGCTATTTACAATCTATATTAATGACTTAGATGAAGGGACTGAGTGTAATGTATCCAAGTTTGCTGACAATACAAAACTAGGTGGGAAAGTAAGCTGTGAGGAGGACACACAGAGTCTGCAAAGGGATATAGACAGGTTAAGTGAGTGGGCAAGAAGGTGGCAGATGGTGTATAATGTAGGGAAATGTGAGGTTATTCACTTTGGTAGGAAGAATAGAAAAACTGAATATTTTTTAAAAGTTAAGAAACTATTAAATGTTGGTGTTCAGAAATTGTAAACAATTTTACAACACCAAGTTATAGTCCAGCAATTTTATTTTAAATTCACAAGCTTTCGGAGGCTTCCTCCTTCGTCAGGTGAATGATGTGAAAGTGTTCAGAAAGACTTGGGTGTCCTCGTACAAGAAACACAAGCAAGCAATTAGGAAAGCAAATGGCATGTTGGCCTTTATTGCAAGGGGCTTGGAGTACAAGAGTAAGGAAGTCTCACTACAATTGTACAGGGCTTTAATGAGACCTCACCTGGAGTACTGTGTACAGTTTTGGTCTCCTTATCTAAGGAAGGATATACTTGCTTTAGAGACAGTGCAGCAAAGGTTCACTCGATTGATTCCTGGGATGAGAGGGTTGTCCTATGAGGAGAGATTGAGTAGAATGGGCCTCTACTTTCTGGAGTTTAGAAGAATGAGAGGTGATCTCATTGAAACATATAAGATTCTGAGGGGGCTTGATAGGGTAGATACTGAGAGGCTGTTTCCCCTGGCTGGAGAGTCCAGAATTAGGGGGTATAGTCGCAGGGTAAGCAGTCGGCCATTTAAGAACACAGGAACAGGAGAAGGCCATTCAGCCCCTCGAGCCTGCTCCGCCATTTGATAAGATCATGGCTGATGTGTGATCTAACTCCATATACCTGCCTTTGGCCCATATCCCTTAATACCTTTGGTTGGCAAAAAGCTATCTAACTCAGATTTAAAATTAGCAAGTGAGCTAGCATCAATTGTCGTTTGTGGAAGACAGTTCCAAACTTCTACCACCCTTTGTGTGTAGAAATATTTTCTAATCTCACTCCTGAAAGCTCTGGATCTAATTTTTAGACTGTGCCCCCTACTCCTAGAATCCCCAACCAGCGGAAATAGTTTCTCTCTATCCACCCGATCCGTTCCCCTTAATATCTTATAAACTTCGATCAGATCACCCCTTAACCTTCGAAACTCCAGAGAATACAACCCCAATTTGTGTAATCTCTCCTTGTAACTTAACCCTTGAAGTCCGGGTATCATTCTAGTAAACCTACGCTGCACTCCCTCCAAGGCCAATACGTCCTTCCGAAGGTGCGGTGCCCAGAACTGCTCACAGTACTCCAGGTGCGGTCTAACCAGGGTTTTGTATAGCTGCAGCATAACTTCTGCCCCCTTGTACTCTAGTCCTCTCGATATAAAGGCCAGCATTCCATTAGCCTTATTGATTATTTTCTGCACCTGTTCATGACACTTCAATGATCTATGTACCTGAACGCTGAAGTCCCTTTGGACATCCACAGTTTTTAACTTTATACCATTAGAAAGTACCCTGTTCTACTCCTTTTTTGGTCCAAAATGGATGACCTCATATTTGCCTACATTGAATTCCATTTGCCACAGTTTTGCCCATTCACCTAATCTATCAATATCCCTTTGTAATTTTATGTTTTCATCTACACTGCCTACAATGCCACCAATCTTTGTGTCATCGGCAAACTTAGATATGAGACTTTCTATGCCTTCATCTAAGTCGTTAATAAATATTGTGAATAATTGAGGCCCCAAGACAGATCCCTGCGGGACTCCACTAGTCACATCCTGCCAATGTGAGTACCTTCCCATTATCCCAACTCTCTGTTGCCTTTCGCTCAGCCAACTTGCTAACCAAGTCCATACTTTTCCCTCGATTCCATGGGCTTCTATCTTAGCTAACAGTCTCTTATGTGGGACCTTATCAAATTTGGAAGTCCATATAAATAACATCCATTGACATTCCCCTGTCCACTACTTTAGTCACCTCTTCAGGCATGACTTAACTTTCACAAATCCATGCTGGCTCTCTCTGATTAACTGAAAATTCTTGAGGTCTTCAGTCACCCTATCCTTAATTATGGACTCCAGCATTTTCCCCACAATAGATGTTAGGCTAACTGGTCTCTAATTCCCTGGTTTCCCCCTCTCTCCTTTCTTAAAAAGCGGAGTGACGTGCAATTTTCCAATCTCGAGGGACGGTTCCTGAATCTAGAGAACTTTGAAAGATTATAGTTAGGGCATCTGCAATGTGCTCACCTACTTCCTTTAAAACCCTGGGATGGAAACCATCTGGTCCTGGGGATTTGTCACTCTTTAGTGCTATTATTTTCTTCATTACTGTTGCTTTACTTATGTTAATTTGATTGAGTCCCTGTCCCTGATTCAATATTAGTTTTCTTGGGATTTCCGGCATGCTATCCTCTTTTTCTACTGTAAATACTGACGCAAAGTAATTGTTCAACATGTCCGCCATTTCCCCATTGTCAATGACAATATCCCCACTTTTAGTTTTTAAGGGGCCAACACTGCTCCTGACCACCCTCTTTTTCCTAATATAACTATAAAAGTTCTTCGTATTGGTTTTGATATCCCCTTGCAAGTTTCTTTTCATACTCTCTTTTTGTAGCTCTTACTATCTGTTTTGTGACCCTTTGTTGATCTTTGTATCTTTCCCATTCGCCAGGATCTGTGCCATTTTTTGCCTTTTTGTATGCCCTTTCCTTCTGTCTTATACTGTCCCTTACCTCTTTAGTTGTCCATGGCTGTTTTTCTTGGCAAGTAGAGTTCTTGCCCCTCAGGGGTATAAACCGGTTCTGTATCACGTTAAATGTTTCTTTAAACATTTCCCACTGATCATCAGTCGTTTTACCCATTAACAGATTTGCCCAGTTTACTGTGGACAGTCTCTGTCTCATCCCATTGAAGTCGGCCTTACCCAAATCTGGAATCTTGGCAGCTGACTCACTTTTTTCCCTTTCAAACACTACATTGAACTCGATCGTGTTATGATCACTATTGGATAGATGTTCACGCACAGTTAAGCTGTTAACTAAGTCTGGTTCATTACTCATTACTAAATCTAGTATGGCTTGCCCCCTTGTTGCCTCTAGGACATACTGCTGTAGAAAACTATCCCGGACACACTCAAGAAATTCACTACCTTTCTGACAGTTGCTAATCTGCTTTTGCCAATCTATGTGAGGGTTAAAGTCCCCCATTAAGACCACTATGCCTTTGTTACACGCTTGTCTAATCTCTGCATTTATACAATCTAGCACTTCAGAGCTGCTGCCAGGGGTCCTATACACAACTCCCACTATTGTCTTCGATCCTTTCCTATTTCTCAATTCAGCCCATAACGTCTCTGTTGGTTGCTTACCTCTCGTTATAGCCCCCTTTATCATTGAAGTGATTTCATCTCTAATCACTAAGGCTACTCCTCCCCCTCTTCCATTTTCCCTATCTCTCCTGTAGACCTTATAACCTGGTATATTTAGTTCCCAATCCTGACCAAACTGCAGCCATGTCTCAGTAATAGCTATCATGTCATATCCTTCAATTTGAATTTGAACCTGTAGTTCATTTAATTTATTCCTTTATGCTCTGTGCAATTGTATATAGAACTCTTAGTTGGGCCACACACCCTAGCCTGACCTTCAGCTTTGATGCTGGGATGAGGAGGAATTTCTTCACTGAGGGTTGTGAATCTTTGGAATTCTCTACCCCAGAGGGCTGTGGATGTTGAGATTGATAGACACTCAGAAATAGGAGCAGGAGTCGGCCATTCAGCCCCTTGAGCCTGCTCCGCCATTCAATCAGATCATGGCTGATCTTCGACCTCAACTCCACTTTCCTGCCCGATCCCCATATCCCTTGATTCCCCTGGAGTCCAAAAATCTATCCATCTCAGCCTTGAATATATTCAATGATTCAGCATCCACAGCCCTCTGGGGTAGAGAATTCCAAAGATTCACAACCCTCTGAGTGAAGAAATTCCTCCTCATCTCAGTCTTAAATGGCCGACCCCTTATCCTGAGACTATGCCCCCTAGTTCTAGTCACTCTAGCCAGGGGAAGTATTCTTATATGTTTCATTGAGATCACCTCTCATTCTTCTAAACTGCAGAGGGTATAGGCCCATTCTACTCAACCTCTCCTCATAGGACAATCCTCTCATCCCAGGAATTAATCTAGTGAACCTTCGTTGCACCGCCTCTAAGGCAAGCATATCCTTCCTTAGATAAGGAGACCAAAACTGTACACAGTACTCCAGGTGAGGTCTCACCAAAGCCTGTACAACTGTAATAAGACTTCCTTACTCTTGTACTCCAAGTCCCTTCCTTAATAATGGATTCCAGCATTTTCCCGACGACCGACTTCAAACTAACTGGCCTGTAGTTCCCTGTTTTCTCTCCCTCGCTTCTTGAATAGCGGGGTAACATTTGCCACCTTCCAATCCATGGGGACCGTTCCAGAATCTAGAGAATTTTGGAAGATCAAAACCATTGCATCCGCTATCTCTGAAGCCATCTCTTTTGGAGCCCATGAATGTAGCCTGTCAGGTCCAGGAGATTTGTCGGCTTTTAGTCCCCTCAATTTCTCCAGTACTTTTTCTTTACTGATATTAATTACTTTAAGTTCCTCACTCTCATTACCCACATGGTTCCCACTATTTCTGTTGTGTTTTTTGTGTCTTAAAAAAGTGTCTCTCTTCCGCCCTCCCTTATCCTCTCTCTCTCTCCCACCCGCCCACCCCCCCGTCTCTCTCTCTCCCCACCCACCCACCCCCCCCGGTCTCTCTCTCTCCCCACCCACCCACCCCCCCCCCCATGTCTCTCTCTCTCCCCACCCACCCACCCGTCTCTCTCTCTCCCCACCCACCCACCCGTCTCTCTCTCTCCCCACCCACCCACCCGTATCTCTCTCTCCCCACCCACCCACCCCCCCCCCCCCGTGTCTCTCTCTCTCCCCACCCACCCCCCCCGTCTCTCTCTCTCCCCACCCACACCCCCCCCCCGTCTCTCTCTCTCCCCACCCACCCACCCCCCGTCTCTCTCTCCCCACCCCCCACCCCCCCGTCTCTCTCTCCCCACCCCCCACCCCCCCCGTCTCTCTCTCCCCACCCCCCACCCCCCCGTCTCTCTCTCCCCACCCCCCACCCCCCCGTCTCTCTCTCCCCACCCCCCACCCCCCCGTCTCTCTCTCCCCACCCACCCACCCCCCCCGTCTCTCTCTCCCCACCCACCCACCCCCCCGTCTCTCTCTCCCCACCCACCCACCCCCCCCCGTCTCTCTCTCCCCACCCACCCACCCCCCCCGTCTCTCTCTCCCCACCCACCCACCCCCCCGTCACTCTCTCCCCACCCACCCACCCACTCCCCCGTCTCTCTCTCCCCACCCCCCACCCCCCCTGTCTCTCTCTCTCTCTCTCTCTCCCCACCCCCCACCCCGTCTCTCTCTCTCTCTCTCTCCACTCCCCCGTCTCTCTCTCCCCACCCCCCCACCCCCCCACCCCCCCTGTCTCTCTCTCTCTCTCCCCACCCCCCGTGTCTCTCTCTCTCTCTCCCCACCCACCCCCCGTCTCTCTCTCCCCACCCCCGTCTCTCTCTCCCCACCCCCCCACCCCCCGTGTCTCTCTCTCTCTCTCCCCACCCACCCCCCGTCTCTCTCTCCCCACCCCCGTCTCTCTCTCCCCACCCCCATACCCCCCCGTCTCTCTCTCTCTCTCTCCCCCCCCCCCCCCCCCCCGTCTCTCTCTCTCCCCACCCACCCCCCGTCTCTCTCTCCCCACCCCCCACCCCCCGTCTCTCTCTCCCCACCCCCCACCCCCCTGTCTCTCTCTCTCCCCACCCCCCACCCCCCTGTCTCTCTCTCTCTCTCCCCCCACACCCCGTCTCTCTCTCTCTCTCTCTGTCTCTCTCTCCCCACCCGCCCACCCCCCCAATCTGTCTGTCAATCTCTCTCTCTCTCCCCACCCCCCCAGTCTCTCTCTCTCTGTCTCTCTCTCTCCCCACCCCCCCCGTCTCTCTCTCTCTCTCTCTGTCTCTCTCCCCCCACCCACCCACTCCCCCGTCTCTCTCTCCCCACCCACCCCCGTCTCTCCCTCCCCACCCACCCGCCCCCCCACCACCCCCTGTCTCTCCCTCCCCACCCAGCCCCCGTCTCTCTCTCCCCACCCACCAACCCCCCCCCCCCACCCCGTCTTTCTCTCCCCACCCACCCCCCTCTCTGTCTCTCTCTCTCTCTCTGTCTCTCTCTCTCTCTCTGTCTCTCTCTCTCACTCTCTCTCTTTTTCTCTTCTCCCCCACCCCCCACCCCGGGCCATCTTCTCTCCAAGGATTCGTGCGATACCTGTTTTGAGTGGTGGTTGGCAGTGTTGTGTTTGTGGCCTGAAGTCTGTTGACAAATCTTTTTTCTGATTTGGGGTGAAAATCTGTGCTGATGAGGTTGCGTTTTTAGAGAGAGTGCAAGCTGTGGGAGTGCTGCACTGTCCGAGTATGTACACACACATGTACACACACGAAATCCCCCCTGAGCGTCTGAACTGCAGCACACCAGCAGCTACTGTGTGAGGGCTATTTTTATCCAGTCTTTCAGACTCTGATTATTAATAACCCAGGCTGCTCACATCCGCTGGAGTTGTTGAGCCGAGCGCTTTAAACTGAGGAGAGCGCTGTGATTTCACTGTCAGCCTGAGGCCGAGAGGAGGTAACGAGTGTCCAGCTGGTGTGAGAGGTCGTGTTTTACACCAGGGATCTTTTCACGTCTGCTGGTTTTCTCTCTCTGTTTTGATGATCCTTTGCCCCTGTGCAGAACACCAGAGCGAGGCTGAGTGGCCAGCACCTGAGTCCTGAGATCTCAACGGCTGCCCTTAAACAGGCTGAAAGGTGCAGGTGGTCTGCCTGAGATGACTTTCTCTTGATTTCACATGACATCCTGGCTTTGCTCTTTTGGTTACCTCTACACTCAATTATTCCAATGCTCTCCTGGCTGGCCTCCCATCTTCCACCCTCTGTAAACTTGAGCTCATCCAAAACTCTGCCCCCTGTATCCTAACTCGCACCGAGTCCCGTTCTCCCATCACCCCCTGTGCTCGCTGACCTACATTGGCTCCCGGTCCGGGAACGCCTCGATTTTAAAATTCTCATTCTTGTGTTCAAATCCCTCCATGGCCTCACCCCTCCCTATCTCTGTAACCTCCTCCAGCCCCACAACCCTCCGAGATCTCTGCGCTGCTCCAATTCTGGCCTCTTGCGCATCCCTGATTTTAATCGCTCCACCATTGGCGGCCGTGCCTTCAGCTGCCTGTGCCCTAAGCTCTGGAATTCCCTCCCTAAACCTCTCCGCCTCTCTCTCCTCCTTTAAGACGCTCCTTAAAACCTCCCTCTTTGACCGAGTTTTTGGTCACCTGTCCCTAATATCTCCTTATGTGGCTCGGTGTCAAATTTTGTCTGATAATCGCTCCTGTGAAGCGCCGCAGGGTGTTTTTACTGCGTTAAAGGCACTATATAAATGCAAGTTGTTGCTGGTCTGAGGAGCTGCAGATCGCCCTGTGTTTGAGAAACTGGACAGTTTCCCCCTACTCTGCTGACTCTCCCTGGGACGTGGTTTCCTCAAACACACGCGTAAACCTCTGGTACTCACCTGATCAGATCCGCACATGCACCTTTCCCAGTTTGGTTCCCCTCCTGACTCAATGCGCTTGTACCAAGGGATCGGAGGGTGATTGCTCCCCCACCTATTTTTAAATTCTCCTGCTGCCTCCCCTTTCTCCAGTGAGCAAACTTGGAAGACAGTGAGATTCACATGGCAGTGCTCTTGCAGGTTTCATCTCCCTCTCCTCCTTTCAGACCCTTCCCCCGAGAGAGGGTGGACCCTGGCTCCCTCTGGAGCAGTGTTGGATGGAATGGGAGCAGCCTGTAAATGGGGGAGGGGTAGCCTAGAGAGGGGTAAAACGTAAGTTGGGGAAATCTCTTTCCTTCCCTCCCACTCCCTTATTCTGCATCGCTTTCTCCCCCCCCCCCCCCCCTCCACTCCCCCCACCCCAGGACAGAAAACCGACTCTTTCCGTAGCTTTAGGACATCTTTGGTTAAACACGCTGAGGAGAAAATTGCAAGTCTTGGGGTTTATTTTCGTTTGTAAAATGCTTGGGGCTTGGGGCTGGGAGCTGGGGCTGGGAGCTGGGGCTGGGGCTGGGAGTTAGGGCTGGGGCTGGGTGTTCAAACCCCTTCTCTGGGCCTGTGACTTCATGCATTGGCGATAAAGCTCGCTCGCTCTCTTTTGCTCTCTATCTTTCGGTATGTCTCGTTTTCTGCCTTGCTCTCGATTGCCTCACAATTGATATCGCTGTGACCTGCCTTGTGAAAGATCACGTCAGGGCTTTTGGAGGTTAAACCAGTAGCTGTAGAAAGAGCTTTTTGTCGAGGCAGCGTCAGGTTTTTTTTTCGGTTTCCTTTGTAGAGCAACGACTTTCACAGGGACCGCAGAGCAAGTCTGTGCTGCTGCCAAGGATCTGCTTTCATTCATGTGGATCTGAGGTAATCTGTTCCTTGTACTCATTGCCTGTCAGCAGCACCCTTGCTTTCAGTCTCCGTGTCTTTTGATTCATGTGTTTTACTCTCTTGTGGATGTAGAATCACGGTCTTCTCTCCCTGTCACTGTGCCATGCTGCAGCTGTTTGCGATGCTGTTTTGTGGCAGCCCATCGATAGGACAGTAATCCCTTTCCGTTCCCCTGTTGGCTTAGCCCGCTGTGGTACAGGGTCACGCAGACCGACATGGTCCCTGCCTCCGTCTGTGATCTGTGCTCGGTTAGCTCATAGAAACGTAGGAACAGGAGGAGGCCATTCAGCCCCTCGAGCCTGTTCCGCCATTCAGTTAAATCATGGCTGATCTGTATTTTAACTCCATTTACCCACCTTGGTTCCATATCCCTTAATCCCCTTACCGAACAAAAATCTACCGCTCTCAGTCTTGAAAGCTCCAATTGACCCCCAGCCTCAACAGCTTTTTGGGGGAGAGAGTTCCAGATTTCCACTCCCCTTTGTGTGATGAAGTGCTTCCTGACATCACCCCTGAACGGCCTGGCTCTAATTTTAAGGTTCTGCCCCCTTGTTCTGGACTCCCCCCATCAGAGGAAATAGTTTCTCAAATCCTTTAATCATCTTAAACACCTCGATTAGATCACCCCTTAATCTTCTATACTCGAGGGAATACAAGCCCAGTCTGTGCAACCTGTCCTCATAATTTAACCCTTTTAGCCCCAGTATCATTCTGGTGAATCTGCGCTGCACCCTCTTCAAGGCCAATATATCCTTCCTGAGGTGAGGTGCCCAGAACTGAACGTAGTCTCCAGATGGGGTCTGAGCAGAGCTTTATACAATTGTACCGTAACTTGGCCTAGGCTGGGGCAGTAGTAAGTAGCCCAGAGTGAGGGGGGAGGGAAAGGCAGCCAGGGTTCCTCTTTCGAGTGATCCCAGCTGGAGAGTGCACATTTGTGGGTGTCAGGTGAGGACAGGATCAGGCTTGGCTGCGATACCTCCCACAGTCAAATAGTAGCCCCAAGATGCATGCCTGTGGAACCCGTACCCGGGCAGAAGCCAGAGCCTTCAGGAAGACAAAACACAAAGGGGGAAAAACGGGGCAAGAACCAAGACCTGGGATTAGAGTAGGCTCTCTACGAGCCCGTAGATGGGCTGAATGACATCCTTTTTTTACTAAAAGCTCTATGCCACTGCTCTCCACACCCTTTCCTGCTGATAATGTAACGGGTGATGACAGGCTGTGAGATCAGGGCCTGAGTGCTTTCCCTCTCTAGTCGCTAACAGCCTAGTTATGGAAGTTTCAGGTTAATGTCCATTGGGTATTCTGGGGTGTGGGGGGCGTGGGGTGGGCTCTGTGACAGAGTCCTGTCTGTCGCCGGCCTGGAGCGCGGGTTTCCTGTCGTCGTTCAGCATGTGGGTGAGCTGCTGATATTACCAGAGCCAGGGGAGAAAGGCAGACAATCTGCGTGGGCACTTTCACACAGCTGATGCCAGCTGCTGGGAGGGGCAGAGTGGGGGTGCAGTGTGTGAATACAAGGGGTCCATCAACTGAAAGGGACACAGAGGCCTTAAACCCACAGGTAAAGTCAAGCAGCTGCTGTGGGTTTATTGGCAAAAGAACCAGAGGGGAGATGAGGTGAGTTGTTCTGATCTGGAATGCACTGCCTGAAAGGGTGGTGGAAGCAGATTCAATAATAACTTTCAAAAAGGAATTGGATAAATATTTGAAGGGGAAAAATTTGCAGGGCTATGGGGGAAAAAGCAGGGGAATGGGACTAACTGGATAGCTCTTTCAAAGATCCAGCACAGGCACGATGGGCCAAATGGCCTCCTGTATCATTCTTTGATTCTATGTGGGGACAGTTCTGTAACGGGGCTGCTCTGTGTCAGATGGGGGAGAGTTCGATCCCACTGACCGGGATACTGAACAACATTGAAGATTCAAAGTGTAACATCATCTGGAGCCCCTGAGATTAGAGACTCTGCCATTCAGGGATTAGAATTCAAAGTGCTATCAGGGATCTGTACCGCTCGACTGATCCCAGATAAGGAGCTGGAATTGAGTTAAGAGTTAGGCAGGCTGTGTACAGAGTGCGCCTGCCCTGTGAAATTATTGCATCAAATCCTTTTGTCGGCCTCTCTTGCTCTCGGAGCAGAATCTGTTTGCTGTTCCGCGTGTTATCAGCTGTTTGGTGTGTGTGATGGGGGTCGTGCCTCATGTGTCCGCGTACTCTGACCGTTCTTCCTGTTGGGAACTGACTTTCTATTTCCAGGAAGGTTTCGGGTAACCCCACCTCATCATGGAATAATGTCCCCGCTTTTCAAAAACGTCCGATTTAAAAGAAAATCGTATATATTTCCCAGTTTTAATTCTCTCATCTCCTGAAGGTACTGACTCTCACTGGCGTATGGGTTCCACAGACACTGACTCTCACTGGGGTACGGGTCCCACGGACACTGACTCTCACTGGGGTACGGGTCCCACGGACACTGACTCTCACTGGGGTACGGGTCCCACGGACACTGACTCTCACTGGGGTACGGGTTGGTGTTCATCACGCACGAGCTGGACAGTGAGTGTGAGCAGAAAGTTTGATGGTCGGGGGGTTGGTGGGCATGGAGCTGAAACTGATCCTTATTCGCATCCTCTGGGACCTGGGTTCCAACCCAGGCCAGACTGATGGGCTGAAAGTCTGCTCTGTCTGCTAGCTGTAAAGCTTCGATGGAAATGGGTTTAGGGGCGCAGCCCAGTTCCAGCTTTCATGGCATAACACCGCCGACACTGTGGCACATTTAATTGACGAGATCACAAACCAGCGCGTGCAGCAAATGGAAGTGTAGTGGGGCCGGCTGCTGTGGGGCAGAGAGCCTCGCTGTGCTGGTGGAAGTGTATCGCTGGTGCAGCGGGGTCTGGGGGGTGGAGAGCCTCACTGTGCTTTTGGAGAGGATCAGCTGGTTCTCTGTTGTGGTTTGCTGGTGTGTGTCTACCCAGTTCCCATATAACACACGCTCACAGTTGGCAGGAGCTCAGCACAGGATGTGTGACATTGGTTTCCTGTTTGTGTGAAGGACTGGGTGGTGGAGTGGAGCCTCGGCCTGTGAGACGCAGGCTGATCTGGGTGAGTGAGAGCTCACAGCCCATGACCTGGAGTCCTGTGGCTTCACTGCTCACTGACTGAACCCAATTGGATAGAGAATTGAATCATTTGGATCCACACGAGCCGGGTTCAGTTCACTTGTGTTTGTTTCAGGATTGCTGCATTAAGGAGGACGTTGCTGCCCCTGTTAGATGGTGTTGGGTTTCAGTGACCCACTGAATCTGGCACCAAGCTTTAAATGATTTGGCTAGTTTGGTGTAATCTGATCAACTTGGTCGTGTTATTGGAAAGTCCAAGGAAGATTGCATTCTGCGAGCACTAGGTGACCACAAGTCCTTCATCAGCTGGGCATTCGAGGGATCGTGCTTTTCCCATGGTCCATATCACTGAGATAAGCTCAGCTCAGTCTCTCAAATTCAATCTACAGTTTGCGTTGGGAGTTGGAAATCAAGACTTGTATTTCCCTCCTTCCCTCCCCTAATGTTTAGCCCTGTACCCCAGTGTTATACAGTGACAGACCTGCACCCCAGTGTTATACAGTGACAGACCTGCACCCCAGTGTTATACAGTGACAGACCTGCACCCCAGTGTTATACAGTGACAGACCTGCACCCCAGTGTTATACAGTGACAGACCTGCACCCCAGTGTTATACAGTGACAGACCTGCACCCCAGTGTTATACAGTGACAGACCTGCACCCCAGTGTTATACAGTGACAGACCTGCACCCCAGTGTTATACAGTGACAGACCTGCACCCCAGTGTTATACAGTGACAGACCTGCACCCCAGTGTTATACAGTGACAGACCTGCACCCCAGTGTTATACAGTGACAGACCTGCACCCCAGTGTTATACAGTGACAGACCTGCACCCCAGTGTTATACAGTGACAGACCTGCACCCCAGTGTTATACAGTGACAGACCTGCACCCCAGTGTTATACAGTGACAGACCTGCACCCCAGTGTTATACAGTGACAGACCTGCACCCCAGTGTTATACAGTGACAGACCTGCACCCCAGTGTTATACAGTGACAGACCTGCACCCCAGTGTTATACAGTGACAGACCTGCACCCCAGTGTTATACAGTGACAGACCTGCACCCCAGTGTTATACAGTGACAGACCTGCACCCCAGTGTTATACAGTGACAGACCTGCACCCCAGTGTTATACAGTGACAGACCTGCACCCCAGTGTTATACAGTGACAGACCTGCACCCCAGTGTTATACAGTGACAGACCTGCACCCCAGTGTTATACAGTGACAGACCTGCACCCCAGTGTTATACAGTGACAGACCTGCACCCCAGTGTTATACAGTGACAGACCTGCACCCCAGTGTTATACAGTGACAGACCTGCACCCCAGTGTTATACAGTGACAGACCTGCACCCCAGTGTTATACAGTGACAGACCTGCACCCCAGTGTTATACAGTGACAGACCTGCACCCCAGTGTTATACAGTGACAGACCTGCACCCCAGTGTTATACAGTGACAGACCTGCACCCCAGTGTTATACAGTGACAGACCTGCACCCCAGTGTTATACAGTGACAGACCTGCACCCCAGTGTTATACAGTGACAGACCTGCACCCCAGTGTTATACAGTGACAGACCTGCACCCCAGTGTTATACAGTGACAGACCTGCACCCCAGTGTTATACAGTGACAGACCTGCACCCCAGTGTTATACAGTGACAGACCTGCACCCCAGTGTTATACAGTGACAGACCTGCACCCCAGTGTTATACAGTGACAGACCTGCACCCCAGTGTTATACAGTGACAGACCTGCACCCCAGTGTTATACAGTGACAGACCTGCACCCCAGTGTTATACAGTGACAGACCTGCACCCCAGTGTTACACTTTGACAGACCTGTACCCCAGTGTTACACTTTGACAGACCTGTACCCCAGTGTTACACTTTGACAGACCTGTACCCCAGTGTTACACTTTGACAGACCAGTACCCCAGTGTTACACAGTGACAGACCTGTACCCACCAGTACTGTACCCCAGTGTTATACAGTGACAGACCTGTACCCCAGTGTTATAGTGACAGACCTGTACCCCAGTGTTATACAGTGACAGACCTGTACCCCAGTGTTATACAGTGACAGACCTGTACCCCAGTGTTATACAGTGACAGACCTGTACCCCAGTGTTATACAGTGACAGACCTGTACCCACCAGTACTGTACCCCAGTGTTATACAGTGACAGACCTGTACCCCAGTGTTATACAGTGACAGACCTGTACCCCAGTGTTATACAGTGACAGACCTGTACCCCAGTGTTATACAGTGACAGACCTGTACCCCAGTGTTATACAGTGACAGACCTGTACCCACCAGTACTGTACCCCAGTGTTATACAGTGACAGACCTGTACCCACCAGTACTGTACCCCAGTGTTATACAGGGACAGACCTGTACCCACCAGTACTGTACCCCAGTGTTATACAGTGACAGACCTGTACCCACCAGAACTTTACCCCTGCGTCCTGCTCCTCCCCGCGCCCTTGGTGAAGGATGATGTGAGCCGCAGTGCAGGTGATGGATGATGTAATTGGTGTTGTAGGTTTCGGGGCAGAGCTGGGAGGAATTTTCTTGTGTGGTGAGCTAAGAAAGGCCGGACTCCTGACTCGGCCATACCCACCTCGCGAAAAATAAAACCTTTTATTTAAAAAAAGGAAAGAAACTGTATTGAGCAGTGACTGTTCCCAGCAGCTGTTTGTCCTAACCATGGGATGGGTGTCCCTGAGTTATCGAAATGGGTGCTTTTTAATTTTGTCTTAGGAGTGGATTGCTGTGTTTCTAAGAAGAGGTTAGACTGTGACGGTGTGAGATCGCTGGTAAACAGTCTAGCGGGGGTAGGGATGCAACATCTCTGTGAAACGCACCAGTTTGATGTGGTCCAACCTGCCTGGCTTGTTTGCAGTTTTCCAACAGGTTGCATGTGGTTGCTGGGTGCCTGATCAGAGGCGTGACTCTCAAACACTCTACTCAGTACGATAAAGTGGTGCAGGCGATGATGTTGCTCGTAACCCCGAGGCCTGGACTAATAATCCTCACCAGGGCAGTTTGAGGATTTGAATTCAGTTTTTAAAAAAAATCTGACAATATAGATGATCAGTAAAAGTGACAATGAAGCTGTCATGAACAGGAGGAGGCCATTCAGCCCCTCGATCCTGTTCTGCCATTCAATTAGATCATGGCTGATCTGTATCATAACTCCATTTACCCGCCTTGGTTCTGTAACCCTTAATCCCCTCACCCAACAAAAATCTATCGGTCTCAGTTTTGACATTTCCAATTGACCCCCAGCCTCAACAGCTTTTTGGGGGAGAGAGTTCCAGATTCCCACTCCCCTTTGTGTGATGAAGTGCTTCCCGACATCACCCCTGAACGGCCTGGCTCTAATTTTAAGGTTCTGCCCCCTTGTTCTGGACTCCCCCCACCAGAGGAAATAGTTTCTCTCTATCGACCCTATCAAATCCTTTAATCATCTTAAACACCTCGATTAGATCACCCCTTAATCTTCTACACTCGAGGGAATACAAGCCCAGTCTGTGCAACCTGTCCTTGTAATTTAACCCTTTCAGCCCCGGTATCATTCTGGTGAATCTGCGCTGCAGCCCCTTCAAGGCCAATATATCCTTCCTGAGGTGCGGTGCCCAGAACTGAACCCAGTCTCCAGATGGGGTCTGACCAGAGCTTTATATAAACTGGAACATCATTTCCTCCCCTTTGTATTCCAGCCCCCTTGCGATAAAGGCCAACATTCCCTTAGCCCTTTAAATTATTATTTGTACATGCCAGATTGTCATAAAAACCCAACTGGTTGATTAATATCCTTTAGGGAAGGAAACCTGCCGTCCTTATCTGGGTCTATATGTTGTTGACACACCAATGTGGTTGGCTCTTAACTGCCTATCAAGCCGCTCAGTCATTTCAAACCTCCTCAGGGTAACTGCGGATGGGCAATAAATGCTGTCCTGCCAGCAATGCCCATGTCCCAAGGATGAGTTTTTATAAAGTCCTTAAGATTCAATTTATCTCACTAAAAATAAAAGGCTCCCCTTATGGCTCACTGAGGTAAATGGTGGGGTACGGAGTCCGGACTGTACCCTCGCCCCTGCCCCCCGTCCTGGGGGTACGGAGTCCGGACTGTACCCTCGCCCCTGCCCCCCGTCCTGGGGGTACGGAGTCCGGACTGTACCCTCGCCCCTGCCCCCCCGTCCTGGGGGCACTGAGACCGGACTGTACCCCCGCCCCCCGTCCTGGGGGCACTGAGACCGGACTGTACCCCCGCCCCCCGTCCTGGGGGCACTGAGACCGGACTGTACCCCCGCCCCCCGTCCTGGGGGTACGGAGTCCGGACTGTACCCCCGCCCCCCGTCCTGGGGGTACGGAGTCCGGACTGTACCCCCGCCCCCCGTCCTGGGGGTACGGAGTCCGGACTGTACCCCCGCCCCCCGTCCTGGGGGTACGGAGTCCGGACTGTACCCCCGCCCCCCGTCCTGGGGGTACGGAGTCCGGACTGTACCCCACCTCTGGGCTGTGTGGTACTGGGCCCCATAGACCAGGAAAGGCCCAGGTTCTGTCCCCGGCCTGTTCTGAGTTAACTAGTCTCAGCCTGGGCAGTGGGGGTATTACAATCTGGCTTTAGAACCCCTATGCTGGGGAGAGGAGTGTCGGCCGGAGTTTCTGCTCCTGGTCCCTATTCAGCCACCTGCTGGAATATGTTTGTGTGGCGATTGGGCGAGGGCAGCATTGGGCTCAGCTGCGATTCTGTCTGCGGGTGAATAGCCGCAGGATAGCGAGGATCTCATTCCTTTCCTTTTTATTGAATGAGAGAACGAAATGCTCTTCTCGATAATCGACTTTGCACCAACAGAATGTGCGGCTTTGAAGCGTGCGATTTCTGAGATTGCCGTTTAGTTTGTGGAGAATTAGATGTTTTGTTTCTTTTGCGGAGTAATTTTACCGCTCGCTGTCTGGAGGGCAGTCATTGCACTTATTGGGCGTGGGGATTGGTCGGGAATTGCTGCATCACTTTGTGTGAGCCAGTTATTAGATAGTCTGTGTTGTGTAAGTGTCAGCCGTGACCCTGTGGGTAACACTCTCACCTCTGAGTTCGAAGGTCGTGGGTTCGAGTCCCACTCCAGAGACTTGAGCACATAATCCAGGCCGATACTCCCAGTGCAGTACTGAGGGAGCGCCGCACTGTCGGAGGGTCAGTACTGAGGGAGCGCCGCACTGTCGGAGGGTCAGTACTGAGGGAGCGCTGCACTGTCGGAGGGTCAGTACTGAGGGAGCGCCGCACTGTCGGAGGGTCAGTGCTGAGGGAGCGCTGCACTGTCGGAGGGTCATTACTGAGGGAGCGCTGCACTGTCGGAGGGTCAGTACTGAGGGAGCGCTGCACTGTTGGAGGGTCGGTACTGAGGGAGCGCTGCACTGTCGGAGGGTCAGTACTGAGGGAGCACTGCACTGTCGGAGGGTCGGTACTGAGGGAGCGCTGCACTGTCGGAGGGTCAGTACTGAGGGAGCGCTGCACTGTCGGAGGTGCCGTCTTTTGGATGAAACATTAAACCGAAGCCCCGTCTTCCCTCAGGTGGATGTAAAAGATCCCATGACACTATTTCGAAGAAGAGCAGGGGGAGTTCTCCCTGGTGTCCTGGGCCAATATTTATCCCTCAAGCAACATCATTAAAACAGATTATCTGGTCATTATCACATTGATGTTTCTGGGATCTTGCTGTGCACAAATTGTCTGCAGTATTTCCTAAAACATTGACTATACTTCAAAAGTATTTCATTGGCTGTAAAGCGCTTTGGGACGTCCTGAGGTTGTGAAAGGCGCTGCATGTGCAAGGTCTTTTTTTCTGACTGCAGTTGACTGGGAAGAACAGTGGCTGCTTTATAGTGCGCTGCTCTGGGACTTTGGTGATCCGGAGCCCCTAGCCTGCCGAACTGGAGAGGTTTGAACTGTTGAACCCGGCCCCTCGGACTGAGTAAACGGGTGTTTTGTTATGTGTTGGGGGTGGGATCGGCTGCGAGCTGCTCAACTCTTGCTGTCTGGATCAGCAGCACTGGGATGTTCCTCTTGTTGCTGGCTCTGCACCCGAGTCCTGACACGGCCCAGCCTGGCTCACTGTGCTCAGGGGTGATGGTGGAAGCTTCAAGGAGCTGGGTGAAGGCATACAAGTTAAACCCACCACAGGACAGGTCAGAAATCTCGGGTTAAAGTGCAATCTTAGCCTAGGTGTCAGAAGGTCGTGGGTTCAAATCCCACTCCAGAGACTTGAGCACAAAATCCAGGCCGACACTCCCAGTTCAGTACTGAGGGAGCGCTGCACTGTCGGAGGGTCAGTACTGAGGGAGCGCTGCACTGTCGGAGGGTCAGTACTGAGGGAGCGCTGCACTGTCGGAGGGTCAGTACTGAGGGAGCGCTGCACTGTCGGAGGGTCAGTACTGAGGGAGTGCTGCACTGTCGGAGGGTCAGTACTGAGGGAGCGCTGCACTGTCGGAGGGTCAGTACTGAGGGAGCGCCGCACTGTCGGAGGGTCAGTACTGAGGGAGCGCTGCACTGTCGGAGGGTCAGTACTGAGGGAGCGCTGCACTGTCGGAGGGTCAGTACTGAGGGAGCGCTGCACTGTCGGAGGGTCAGTACTGAGGGAGGCTGCACTGTCGGAGGGTCAGTACTGAGGGAGCGCTGCACTGTCGGAGGGTCAGTACTGAGGGAGCACTGCACTGTCGGAGGGTCAGTACTGGGGAATGCTGCACTGTCGGAGGGTCAGTACTGGGGGAGCGCTGCACTGTCGGAGGGTCAGTACTGAGGGAGCGCTGCACTGTCGGAGGGTCAGTACTGAGGGAGCGCTGCACTGTCGGAGGGTCAGTACTGAGGGAGCACTGCACTGTCGGAGGGTCAGTACTGGGGAACGCTGCACTGTCGGAGGGTCAGTACTGAGGGAGCACTGCACTGTCGGAGGGTCAGTACTGGGGAACGCTGCACTGTCGGAGGGTCAGTACTGAGGGAGCACTGCACTGTCGGAGGGTCAGTACTGGGGAACGCTGCACTGTCGGAGGGTCAGTACTGAGGGAGCGCTGCACTGTCGGAGGGTCAGTACTGGGGAACGCTGCACTGTCGGAGGGTCAGTACTGAGGGAGCGCTGCACTGTCGGAGGGTCAGTACTGAGGGAGCGCTGCACTGTCGGAGGGTCAGTACTGAGGGAGCGCTGCACTGTCGGAGGGTCAGTACTGGGGAACGCTGCACTGTCGGAGGGTCAGTACTGAGGGAGCGCTGCACTGTCGGAGGGTCAGTACTGAGGGAGCGCTGCACTGTCGGAGGGTCAGTACTGGGGAACGCTGCACTGTCGGAGGGTCAGTACTGAGGGAGCGCTGCACTGTCGGAGGGTCAGTACTGAGGGAGCGCTGCACTGTCGGAGGGTCAGTACTGGGGGAGCGCTGCACTGTCGGAGGGTCAGTACTGAGGGAGCGCTGCACTGTCGGAGGGTCAGTACTGAGGGAGCGCTGCACTGTCGGAGGGTCAGTACTGAGGGAGCGCTGCACTGTCGGAGGGTCAGTACTGGGGAACGCTGCACTGTCGGAGGGTCAGTACTGAGGGAGCGCTGCACTGTCGGAGGGTCAGTACTGAGGGAGCGCTGCACTGTCGGAGGGTCAGTACTGGGGAACGCTGCACTGTCGGAGGGTCAGTACTGAGGGAGCGCTGCACTGTCGGAGGGTCAGTACTGAGGGAGCGCTGCACTGTCGGAGGGTCAGTACTGGGGAACGCTGCACTGTCGGAGGGTCAGTACTGAGGGAGCGCTGCACTGTCGGAGGGTCAGTACTGAGGGAGCGCTGCACTGTCGGAGGGTCAGTACTGGGGAACGCTGCACTGTCGGAGGGTCAGTACTGGGGAACGCTGCACTGTCGGAGGGTCAGTACTGGGGAACGCTGCACTGTCGGAGGGTCAGTACTGAGGGAGCGCTGCACTGTCGGAGGGTCAGTACTGAGGGAGCGCTGCACTGTCGGAGGGTCAGTACTGAGGGAGCGCTGCACTGTCGGAGGGTCAGTACTGGGGAACGCTGCACTGTCGGAGGGTCAGTACTGAGGGAGCACTGCACTGTCGGAGGGTCAGTACTGAGGGAGCGCTGCACTGTCGGAGGGTCAGTACTGAGGGAGCGCTGCACTGTCGGAGGGTCAGTACTGAGGGAGCGCTGCACTGTCGGAGGGTCAGTACTGAGGGAGCGCTGCACTGTCGGAGGGTCAGTACTGAGGGAGCGCTGCACTGTCGGAGGGTCAGTACTGAGGGAGCGCTGCACTGTCGGAGGGTCAGTACTGGGGAACGCTGCACTGTCGGAGGGTCAGTACTGAGGGAGCACTGCACTGTCGGAGGGTCAGTACTGGGGAACGCTGCACTGTCGGAGGGTCAGTACTGAGGGAGCACTGCACTGTCGGAGGGTCAGTACTGGGGAACGCTGCACTGTCGGAGGGTCAGTACTGAGGGAGCGCTGCACTGTCGGAGGGTCAGTACCGAGGGAGCGCTGCACTGTCGGAGGGTAGGTACTGAGGGAGCGCTGCACTGTCAGAGGGTCAGTACTGAGGGAGCGCTGCACTGTTGGAGGGTCAGTACTGAGGGAGCGCTGCACTGTCGGAGGGTCAGTACTGAGGGAGCGCTGCACTGTCGGAGGGTCAGTACTGAGGGAGCGCTGCACTGTCGGAGGGTCAGTACTGATGGAGCGCTGCACTGTCGGAGGGTCAGTACTGATGGAGCGCTGCACTGTCGGAGGGTCAGTACTGAGGTAGTGGTACACTGTCGGAGGGTCAGTGCCCCTGAATATTCTCAGAACCTGGTGCAGTTGGCAAGAAAACTAAGAACTTGGAGAGAGAAAGGAGTGGATGTTTTCAGCAACTAGCGGGTGCCCCATAGAGTTGCTCAGAGTGACTCTGAGCATAGACTGTTTCCTAATTGGGGAGTGTTACCAACAAGCTGTGACGGGGAAGTAATTGTGACACTCACAGGAAGTGCACGCACTACACCACTTGTAATATATATGTTATATTATGCCTCAGTGTTACTCTCGGGTAGTCTGGGGTCTGGAGCAGGACTGGGTCTGTGAGTTTAAGCTGCTGAGATGGAGCGGTGATTAATCTGGCCTGTCCCTTTAATGTTGCTGCTCAGGTATTGTGTATGGGGAAGTGGTTTAAATAGGCACATCCTGAGAACAGTTAGAGGCTGATTGCTGAGGGACGTCTCTCCGGCTCGGCAGCTGCCAGTAAATCAAGGGCTCCTGCCCTGGGGGATGTGCAGGTTATCGAGGTCCGAAAAACCAGCAGGAAATGACTGCTCCTGTTATACTTTTGATTACTTTAAAACGTAGGAGATGCTCCCTAGCGTAAGTCTTAATACACACCAACAAATCTCCATCACGCTCTCATGGTATGTCAGAGAATGCTGCTTTTTGAAGGGTCACAATACTATAGTGTTGGGGCCACATTCCTCGTGTCTCCCACTCTCTCTTGCTCTCCCTTTCTCTGGTTGTGCTCTGTCATTGTGTGCATTTCTTTCTCTGTTGCCCCCCTCTCTCTCTCCCTCCTCGCCCCCTTTTTTATTATGGATGTGGCGTCGCTGGCGAGGCCGGCATTTATTGCCCATCCCTAATTGCCCTTGAGAAGGTGGTGGTGAGCCGCCGCCTTGAACTGCTGCATTCCGTGTGGTGAAGGTCTTTTTTTAGCGGGATTGTACAACTGAGTGGCTTGCTAGGCCATTTCAGAGGGCGATTAAGAATCAACCACATTGCTGTGGGCTTGGAGTCACACATAGGTCTGGACTGGGTAAGGACGGCAGGTTTCCTTCCCTAAAGGACATTAGTGAACCAGATGGGTTTTTATGACAATCCGGTAGTTTCATGGCCACCATTACTGATTTTATTTAATTAATTGAATTTAAATTCCCCAGCTGCCGTGCAGGATTTGAACTCATGACTCCAGATTATTAGTCTAGGCCTCTGGATTACTAGTCCAGTAACATAACCACTATGCTACCGTTCCCGGTATCTCTGTCCTCTTTTTTCCCCCCCCCCCACCCTTTCTCTGTGTCTCTCTCCCTCTCCCCCCCTCTCTCCTCTCCCCCCCTCTCTTTCTGCTACCCTGCTCCCTCGTGCAGCATGATGTATGTCGCCTTCCTCTTGCATGTACACATTTCCCAGTGATCACGCCCGCTACTCGAGGAGAGCAGAGCAGAGCCCTGAGGCTGCTGAGTAATGCCAAAGGAGAGAGATTCCACAGACGTGTTGCATTACTCTGTTTCAGCCCAGTGAAGCCAGGACTTTCACAGGCCCTTTGTTTATGGAAAATTGCGAGAGGCTGGCAGCTGCTGAACCTTCTCAAGGATCGGCATGTTTTTTGAGAAATAAAATGATTTCCTAGTCTCCTTTAGCAGTTGAAGAAAGTTTGAATTTCTCCATTTGCTGCCAGACTGTAATTAAAGTGACACGGACATTATTCAAAAGATTTCTGATCAATTGCTTTTTTGGATTTAACTTTCAGCTGGTGATTTGATGAGACTTTCCTAAATGTATTCCTCGATTAATTCTTTGCTGTAATTTTAATGACCTCATTAGGTGGGGCCCACAAACGCCTCAAACTGATGGCTGCAGAATGAGATGAGCTAAATGAGGCCCCAGACAGGGGTCTCTTGCGTGCGGTCATGTGTCGTTTTGTCACGTTTACCCCTTTGGGTAGCTGCCAGGAGGCCCCGAGTCCTGGGGAGGCTTCTGAATTGGTGGGATCTGTACTGAACCCTTGAGTGTCTGTGCCCATACTGCCTGGACAGCATCTGTGCTCTGGGTTTGGTTCTTGGCATCACAGTCTGGGTATTGGCAGTTGACGGGAGTTCCATTTGACCAGAGTATATGATACAGGTGCTGCCTGGAGCAGATGTTTAAGTTCTGAAGCCTTGCCCCATTACAACAACTTGCATTTATATAGCGCCTTTATGCTGTAAAACGTCCCAAGGCGCTTTCACAGGAGTGTACATCAGACAAAATTTGACACTGAGCCACATAAGGAGAGAGTGGTGGAGCAATGAAAATCAGAGCTGGACAAGAGAAGGAGAACTGGAGGAGCACAAAGATCATGGTGCGTTGAAGGGCTGGAGGAGCTTACAGAGATAGGCAGGGGATGGAAAGTAATTTAAAATTCTCATCCTTGTTTTCAATTCCCTCCATAGCCTCGCCCCCTTCCTATCTCTGTAACCTCCTCCAGCCCGACAACCCTCCGAGATCTCTGCGCTCCTCCAATTCTGGCCTCTTGTGCATCCCCGATTTTCATCGCTCCACCGTTGGCGGCCGTGCCTTCAACTGTCTTGGACCTAAGCTCTGGAATTCCCTCCCTAAACCTCTCACCTCTACCTCTCGCTCCTTAAAACCTACCTCTTTGACCAAGCTTTTGGTCACCTGTCCTAATGTCTCCTTATGTGGCTCGGTGTCAATTATTGTCTGATTTACGCTCCTGTGAAGCATCGTGCGATGTTTTACTCCATTAAACCCGCTGGATAAATGCAAGTTGTCGATGGAATTTGGGGCTTGATTGTGATGCTCCTACAATGGAATAGCTTGTGGACTCATTGGGGTCGCCATGGTAAATGGTCACTTGGGTTAGGTATCAGAGGGGGATTGTGTCTGTGGAGCCTGCATGTCAGGATGGCTTCAGAACAGAGAGAAAAAATTGTGGATGTAAAAGTTTCAGCAGAGCCTGTAGTCTCTCTCGAAGGTTCCCTTCATAAAGTCTTGTGATTGAGCTGGGGAGGGGTGGTAAGGAACATGAACCTTCGGGGCCTCTTGTTGCTATCGAATTGCTCTGCACTGACAGATGTACCTCCGATGACGGTGTTTGTCATTGTCTCTTAGTATCTTACCCTACCACACTTGCGATTCCGGTGGATCTTAGTATCCTACCCTACTAGACAAGTTGGGTGAGTGGGCAAGAACATGGCAGATGCAGTTTAACGTGGATAAGCGTGAGGTTATCCACTTTGGTTGTAAAAACAGAAAGGCAGATTACTATCTGAATGGTGATCGATTGGGAAAAGGGGAGGTGCAATGAGACCTGGGTGTCCTTGTACACCAGTCGCTGAAAGTGAGCATTCAGGTGCAGCAAGCAGTTAGGAAGGTGAATGTTATGTTGGCCTTCATTGCAAGAGGATTTGAGTACAGGAGCAGGGATGTCTTACTGCAGTTATTCAGGGCCTTGGTGAGACCACATCTGGAGTATTGTGTGCAGTTTTGGTTTCCTTATCTGAGGAAGGATGTCCTTGCCATGGAGGGAGTGCAACGAAGGTTTACCAGCCTGGGATGGCAGGACTGACGTATGAGGAGAGATTGGGTCGACTCGGCCTATAGTCATTAGAGTTTAGAAGAATGAGAGGTGATCTCATCGAAACATATAAAATTCTAACAGGACTAGACAGACTAGATGCAGGGAGGATGTCCCGATGGCTGGGGAGTCCAGAACCAGGGGTCACAGTCTCAGGATACGGGTATGCCATTTAGAACCGAGATGAGGAAAAATTTGTTCATTCAGAGGGTGGTGAACCTGTGGAATTCTCTACCACAGAAGGCAGTGGAGCCAAGTCATTAGATGTATTCAAGAAGGAGATAGATATATTTCTTAATGCTAAAGGGGTCAAGGATATGGGGAAAAAGCAGGAACAGGGTACTGAGTTAGACGATCAGCCATGATCATTTCGAATGGCAGAGCAGGGCCGAATGGCCTACTCTTGCTCCTATTTTCTATGTTTCTATCATACTTGCGATCCCGATGTCTCTTAGTATCCTATCGTACTTATTTTGTGATCCTGGTGTTTATAGGCATCCAGTCTGATCGTGAAGGACTGGGCCAATTATTAAATATTAGTTCTGCAGTTTCCACAGCCACTCCCTTACAAAACAGTCCAGCTGGGCTTGCGATTGCTTGGATAAAGCAGGATTTGAGGAGATCCCTGTAGGCTTGTCGAGAATCTATCAGACTCATCAAAACCTGAATTGTTGGCTCCTCACAGCACTTTAATCTTCTCGTCACCTGTCAGCTGTGATTGTGCAGAGCTGAAGACGGCTGATTTGACAAAGCTTCTCTTGTCTCACTGCTTTATGTTGAGAGGGATTAGGACAGGATGGGAATTTTATTTCTTTAAACGCTGAGAGGCTGCTTTCTGCGAGGTGATGGTGTTGTGATACTCTTGCACAGTTGAATGATGTGGGAGAGTCTTGTGGAAATGTTTGCCCTCAGGTTCTTCGATGGTCCTGAATCTGCTGGTCCTGCAAGTTTCTGTCGACAGTCCCTCTCTCGTTTCTGTGCCGATGGCTGGTAGTGTGGGCGGTTTTGGAGCCTGTCTCGAGCTCTGTAATCTGATATTTTCAGCCTCTCTGCTGGAGGTGACTGTAATCTCTTCAGACGGATTGTTCTGTGGGCATTGAAGACGACTTAAGAATACTTCAAAATAGCCAGAAAAATTCATGGGATAATCTGGGCCAAGCTGCAATGTGTGGAATTCCTCGCCTGTTTGAGTGGGCTGGTCGGGGCCCTGTTAACTGGGAACGGTGGAAAGTACAATTCCTTTTCCTTCTATTTTTGTGCACAAGGCTTCTTGTTTTAAAGTGTGGGTGTGGGTAGTGTCCCCTACTGTTGGTCCTTTCGATGCTTGCCCCGGAAACGTGAAATCGGGAGATTTAATTGGAGCTGTGCAGGTTCCTCGAAACCGTTCCGTTCCGTTCCGGTCCGGTCGGGGGGGGAGGGGACCTGCAACCGGTCCGGTCCGGGGGGGGGGGGGGGACCTGGAACGGTCCGGGTCCGGGGGCGGGGGGGAGGGGGACCTGGAACCGGTCCGGTCCAGGGGGGGAGGGGGACCTGCAACCGGTCCGGTCCAGGGGGGGAGGGGGACCTGCAACCGGTCCGGTCCAGGGGGGGGGGAGGGGGACCTGGAACCGGTCCGGTCCGGGGGCGGGGGGAGGGGGACCTGCAACCGGTCCGGGGGCGGGGGGAGGGGGACCTGGAACCGGTCCGGTCCAGGGGGGGGAGGGGGACCTGGAACCGGTCCGGGGGCGGGGGGAGGGGGACCTGGAACCGGTCCGGTCCAGGGGGGGGAGGGGGACCTGGAACCGGTCCGGTCCGGGGGGGGGAGGGGGACCTGGAACCGGTCCGGTCCAGGGGGGGGGGGAGGGGGACCTGGAACCGGTCCGGTCCGGGGGGGGGGAGGGGGACCTGGAACCGGTCCGGTCCGGGGGGGGAGGGGGACCTGGAACCGGTCCGGTCCAGGGGGGGGGAGGGGGACCTGGAACCGGTCCGGTCCAGGGGGGGGAGGGGGACCTGGAACCGGTCCGGTCCGGGGGGGGGGGGGAGGGGGACCTGGAACCGGTCCGGTCTGGGGGGGGAGGGGGACCTGGAACCGGTCCGGTCCGGGGGGGGGAGGGGGACCTGGAACCGGTCCGGTCCGGGGGGGGGGAGGGGGACCTGGAACCGGTCCGGTCCAGGGGGGGGAGGGGGACCTGGAACCGGTCCGGTCCAGGGGGGGGAGGGGGACCTGGAACCGGTCCGGTCCGGGGGGGGGGGGGGGGGAGGGGGACCTGGAACCGGTCCGGTCCGGGGGGGGGGGAGGGGGACCTGGAACCGGTCCGGTCCAGGGGGGGGGGGAGGGGGACCTGGAACCGGTCTGGTCCAGGGGGGGGAGGGGGACCTGGAACCGGTCTGGTCCAGGGGGGGGAGGGGGACCTGGAACCGGTCCGGGGGGACCTGGAACACCTGGAACCGTTCTGGCCGAGGTGGGCCTGGGACCACTCTCGGCTTTTCTCTCGTGCCTCACAAACCTGCTTCGCAGTCACTGCCGTTTATTTAGGTAAATGCAGCAGACATTTTGTACACAGCAAGATCCCACGAACAGGAATGGGGCGAATGACTGGTTCATCTGTTGCGATGTTGGGTGACGTATGTTTGGTAGGGACACTGGGAGATTCTCTGCTCTCCCTCAGATAGTGCCTGGGTCTAATGTCTAATCTCTGGAGGACAGTTCCTCTCCATGCTTCTCTCCCCTATACTGCCTTCTGACTCTGAGCCGAGATCACTACTAGTGAGCCAAGCTGACTGAATCTTTGTAGGAGGGAGCTCTCAGATAAGTTAATGAGTTTTAACTTTAATGCCTAGAATGCGAACAAGGGTAATGTTGAGGGACAAATGTTAGTGTGGATTTTATTTTCACATTAGATGAAACACAAAACTTGCCTGAAATACACAACTGTAATTTGCTGCAGTGATGATATAACCATGGGTCAGTCAGTTACTGAATGGCATAAAATATAAGTCACTGCTCTCCAGTAGTGAATTGGAAGGAAGGAAGGAAGGGAGAGAGAATAAAGAGACGAGGAACATAGGAAACGGTGAGAGCGAGAGACAGACAGAGAGAGACGAGGAACATAGGAAAATGGGGTGTGTGAGAGAGGGAATAACGGGGGAGAGCAGCATGTGTGGAGACAGAACAAAAACGGAGTGTGTGAGAGAGAATAGAGAGACTAGGTTGCTCCTAAGCTGCTGCTACAGGGCATGACAAAAGCTTGGCATTGAGGTCCTGGCTGACCTTTGTGAGGGGCGAGGGTGGCAGTGCATGGTAAAGAGTGGGCGAGGGGAAGTCATTAAAACCTGTTGCTGTGGTTACAGAGACTCGGTCAGGCAGTATCGCCGGAGAGAGCAGAGACTCCGCGGAGTCGGGCAGTATCGCCGGAGAGAGCAGAGACTCCGCGGAGTCTGGCAGTATCGCCGGAGAGAGCAGAGACTCCGCGGAGTCGGGCAGTATCGCCGAGAGAGCAGAGACTCCGCGGAGTCGGGCAGTATCGCCGGAGAGAGCAGAGACTCCGCGGAGTCGGGCAGTATCGCCGGAAGAGAGCAGAGACTCCGCGAGTCGGGCAGTATCGCCGGAGAGAGCAGAAGAGTTGATGGTTCGGGTGTGGACCCTTTGTCAAAACTGCTCTGTCGAATGGTCGATGCCCCAAACGTTAACTTGCCTGCGTTCTCCGCAGACATTGCCTGACCCGCTGAGCGTGCGTCCCCAGCACATTCCCTCCCTCCCTCCCTCCCCCCCTCCCTCCCTCCCCCTCTCTCTCTCTCCCTCCCTCCCTCCGGTTTAGATTTCCAGCACCTGCAGTATTTTTTGTTTTTTTTTCCAAGCCTGAAACTCATGGACTCCAGAGTATTAAGTCTGGCAGATCCACTCCCGGCCTCGCCTGGTAACGTCTGCTGGTACCATGGGGCGGAGTGGAACCTGGGCCCTGCCAGCTCTGTACGTTGCAGGGTGTCACAGGAACAGGGGAAGGCCATTCAGCCTCTCGAGCCTTTTCCACCATTCAATTAGATTAGGGCTAATCTGTATCTTAACTCCATCTACCCGCCTTGATTCCGTAACACTTAATACCCTTACCCAACAAAACTCTATCAATGTCACCTTTACACACAGCTGTTAGGGGAAGCTGGCTCACAGTGACTTGTATCGAGGAGTGTGGTGTCACCGCGCTCACACTCTCTCACTGCT
>NW_027138919.1:0-30533 GCF_035084215.1 Heptranchias perlo | reverse complement strand
TGAGGGTGAGGGACTGGAATACAGAGGGGAGGAAGTTATGATCCAGTTTATATCAAGCTCTGCTCAGACCCCCATCTGGAGGAGCTGCGTCCAGTCCTGGGCACCGTCCCCTCAGGAAGGATGTATCGGCCCTCGGAGGGGGTGCGGCTCAGAATGATCCCCGGGGCTACAAGGGTTAAATCCCGAGGAGGGGTCGCACAGACCGGGCTTGTGTTCCCTCGAGTGTCGAAGATTGAGGGGTGATCTAATTGAGGGGTTTGAGATGATTGAAGGATTCGATAGGGTCGATGGAGAGAAACTATTCCCTCTGGTCGGGGGTCGGGGGAGAGAGTCCAGAACAAGGGGGCAGAATCTTAAAACGAGAGCTGGGCCCGTCCAGGGGTGATGTCAGGAAGCATTTCTTCACACAAAGGGGAGTGGGGAATCTGGAACTCTCTCCCCCCGAAAAAAGCTGTCGGGGCCGGGGGTCAATTGGGAATTTCAAACCTGAGATCGATCGATTTTTGTTGGGTGAGGGGGATTAAGGGTTCGGGAACCAAGGGGGGTAAATGGGGTTAAGATACAGATCAGACATGGTCTCATTGGATGGCGGAACAGAATCGAGGGGCTGAATGGCCTTCTCCTGTTCCTGTGTAACAGGCTCGAGGGGCTGAATGGCCTCCTCCTGTTCCTGTGTAACAGGCTCGTCGAGGGGGCTGAATGGCCTCCTCCTGTTCCTGCCACTGTGCCCCTTTTAAGGAGGGACAGCATACGGGTGGGCCCCACACTCGGCTGTTTGGCAAGTCAAAAAAAATCCTTTCTGTTCGTTTCAGAGGCCGAGCAAGATTGGAAAACAAGGAGTGCTTTGTCCTGGGAGAGAAACGGGGAACGATTCGCAAGCTCTGCCTCGTTATCTGAGGCAGGGAGTCTCGACATCGTCTAAAACACACACACAGGGCATTCAAAAATCAAAATTAATATTTACGCAGTTCGGAAAAATCAGAACACGCACAAGAAAGACACAGCTCGCCACTCGCAGAGGGCCCGTCACCACCTCAGGGAGTGCGCTCACTGTCGTAATGTGGGAAACGCAGCAGCCGATTTGCGCACAGCAAGATCCCACAAACAGCGACGTGATAAATGGGCAGATTATCCGACGGCGCGGAGCTCCCTCGGCACCGACCCTCCGACAGTGCGGCGCTCCCTCGGCACCGACCCTCCGACAGTGCGGCGCTCCCTCAGTACCGACCCTCCGACAGTGCGGCGCTCCCTCGGTACCGACCCTCCGACAGTGCGGAGCTCCCTCGGTACCGACCCTCCGACAGTGCGGCGCTCCCTCGGTACCGACCCTCCGACAGTGCGGAGCTCCCTCGGTACCGACCCTCCGACAGTGCGGCTCTCCCTCGGTACCGACCCTCCGACATTGCGGAGCTCCCTCGGTACCGACCCTCCGACAGTGCGGAGCTCCCTCGGCACCGACCCTCCGACAGCGCGGCGCTCCCTCAGTACCGACCCTCCGACAGTGCGGCTCTCCCTCAGTACCGACCCTCCGACAGTGCGGCGCTCCCTCAGTACTGACCCTCCGACAGTGCGGAGCTCCCTCAGTACTGACCCTCCGACAGTGCGGCTCTCCCTCAGTACCGACCCTCCGACAGTGCGGAGCTCCCTCAGTACTGACCCTCCGACAGTGCAGCACTCCCTCAGTACTGACCCTGATCCCTCCAGTCCAGGTCTGGCTCACCCCATCATGGGCACTGCCCTTGCCCACTCCCACTCCCACTCCCACTCCCTCTGCCTCTGCTGATGTGACTCACCTATTCCTGAGGCAGTCTCCCTCTCTACTCGTGCTGAGTGACCACAAACACTCCGACTCTATCTCACCCCGACCTGTGGACTTTTGGACCAAAAATGTTTTTCTTCTGCTTCAAACTTACGACACAAAGCCGGAGGTGGGGGAGGTCCCGACTCTCGCCTCTCATTGGCCAAGACCTCATAAAACTTCCAACCAATCGCCAAACTTTTAAAAGAAAAGTTTGTTCAACTTTTTTGAAAACTTTTTTTTTTAAAGTTTGGCGATTGGTTGGAAGTTTTTAAGTTTTGCAAAGTTTTCCAAAAAGTTGAACAAACTTTTTTTTTTGGAAGTTTTAAAAGTTTTGAAAAGTTTTAAAACTTTTTAAAGTTTCCTAAAAAGTTTGTTCAACTTTTTGGAAAACTTTTTTTTTTAATAACACAGAAAACTCTGACAATCCGCAGTTGGGACAAACTTTTTTTTAGGGAGGGAGGGAGGGAGATGTTAATTTCAACCGGTCGATTTCCCTTTTGGTAACTGACTTGTGTCAAATAGCAAATTTGGCGACAGTCCCTTGTTTCTGGTCATGTGCAAAAGTTTTTAATTGTTTGCTTCCAAGTCCGGAGAGAGATGAAGAGGTGATTATTTTTGACTGTGCCCCCCTTGTTGACCTGTTTCTCTATTCAACAGACCCCCTCAGAGCTGGATAATGTGTAAAGAGAGGCGTCCGCAGCCAGCTCATGACTAAGGGACTGTCTCCAAATGTCCCACTCCCAGTCCAATTGGAGCAGCGACTCCCTCATGAGTGACCATGGGCTCCGACAAGTGGCTTTTCTGTCTGGCTGCCCACCTTGCCCGGTCCCGTAACCATCAACGCATCCCGAACTCCCGCTGTCCCCTTCCACCGCGCCCCGTATCCTGGCTCGTACCCGGTCCTGTTCACCCATCACCGCCCCCCAGTGCTCGCTGGACATACATGGGCTCCAGGACTGACCCTCCGACAGTGCGGCGCTCCCTCAGTACCGACCCTCCGACAGTGCGGCGCTCCCTCAGTACCGACCCTCCGACAGTGCGGCGCTCCCTCAGTACCGACCCTCCGACAGTGCGGCGCTCCCTCAGTACCGACCCTCCGACAGTGCGGCGCTCCCTCAGTACCGACCCTCCGACAGTGCGGCGCTCCCTCAGTACCGACCCTCCGACAGTGCGGCGCTCCCTCGGTACCGACCCTCCGACAGTGCGGCGCTCCCTCAGTACCGACCCTCCGACAGTGCGGCGCTCCCTCAGTACCGACCCTCCGACAGTGCGGCGCTCCCTCGGTACTGACCCTCCGACAGTGTGGCTCTCCCTCGATCATAAAATTCTCATCCTTGTTTACAAATCCCTCCATGGCCCCTCGTCCCCTCCCTCCCTCCCTACCTCTGTAACCTCCTCCAGCCCCCCACAACTCTCCGAGATCTCTGCCCTCCTCCAATTCCGGCCTCTTGTCCATCCCCCCGATTCCCATCGCTCCACCATTGGCGGCCGTGCCTTCAGCAGCCTGGGCCCTCAGTACTGACCCTCCGACAGTGCGGCACTCCCTCGGTACCGACCCTCCGACAGTGCGGCGCTCCCTCAGTACCGACCCTCCGACAGTGCGGCGCTCCCTCAGTACCGACCCTCCGACAGCGTGGCGCTCCCTCGGTACCGACCCTCCGACAGTGCGGCGCTCCCTCAGTACCGACCCTCCGACGGTGCGGCACTCCCTCGGTACCCGACCCTCCGACGGTGCGGCGCTCCCTCAGTACCGACCCTCCGACAGTGCGGCGCTCCCTCAGTACCGACCCTCCGACAGTGCGGCGCTCCCTCGGTACCAACCCTCCGACAGTGCGGCGCTCCCTCGGTACCGACCCTCCGACAGTGCGGCGCTCCCTCAGTACCGACCCTCCGACAGTGCGGCGCTCCCTCAGTACTGACCCTCCGACAGTGCGGCGCTCCCTCAGTACCGACCCTCCGACAGTGCGGCGCTCCCTCAGTACTGACCCTCCGACAGTGCGGCGCTCCCTCAGTACTGACCCTCCGACAGTGCGGCGCTCCCTCAGCACCGACCCTCCGACAGTGCGGCGCTCCCTCAGTACTGACCCTCCCACAGTGCGGCGCTCCCTCAATACCGACCCTCCGACAGTGCGACGCTCCCTCAGTACTGACCCTCCCACAGTGCGGGGCTCCCTCAGTACCGACCCTCCGACAGTGCGGCGCTCCCTCAGTACCGACCCCTCCGACAGTGCGACGCTCCCTCAGTACCGACCCTCCGACAGTGCGACGCTCCCTCAGTACCGACCCTCCCACAGTGCGGCGCTCCCTCAGTACCGACCCTCCCACAGTGCGGCGCTCCCTCAGTACCGACCCTCCGACAGTGCGGCGCTCCCTCAGTACCGACCCTCCGACAGTGCGGCGCTCCCTCAGTACCGACCCTCCGACAGTGCGACGCTCCCTCAGTACCGACCCTCCGACAGTGCGACGCTCCCTCAGTACTGACCCTCCGACAGTGCGACGCTCCCTCAGTACCGACCCTCCGACAGTGCGGCGCTCCCTCAGTACCGACCCTCCCACAGTGCGGCGCTCCCTCAGTACCGACCCTCCGACAGTGCGACGCTCCCTCAGTACAGGAACCGGGGAGTGTTGGCCTGGAATTTCGGGACTCAGGTCTCCGGAGTGGGACTCGAAACCACAAACTTCTCACTCGGAGACGAGCGATGGGAATCGGTGGGGAGGAGGTGCACGAGAGAGCAGAATTGGAGGAGGGCAGAGATCTCGGAGGGTTGTCGGGGGCTGGAGGAGGTTACAGAGATGGCCGAGGGGATGGAGAATTTTATAATCCAGATGTCCTTGGATCGGGAGCCGGAGTGGGTCAAGCGAGCGCAGGGGGTGATCGGCGAATGGGAATTGGTGCGAGTTAGGATTTGGGGAGGTGGGCAGGTTTTCAGATGAGTTGTGGTTTCTTAAAAACACACTTAGGTAATTCCTCCCGAACTCACATTCCTGAGGTCTCTGCTTGCTGATTGCTCCATAGTCCCTCGGGGTCATTGCGGGTTAATCTACGTCAATTTGTTAACCATTCTGTTTATCCAACCCCAGTCTTGCGAATTCTGCCCTCTCGTTCAGAGGACGCAATCAGTAACGACTGGGTTATCGGCAACATGGAGGGAGAGGGAGGGATTAAGAAGGGACAAGAAGAGGCGAATTCCAGATCATCACGACTCGCTGCATAAAAAAAACGTTCTCCTCATCTCCCCGATTATCTTCAATCTGCTTCCTCTGGTCCCCGGCCCTCCTGCCCACTGGGAAACACTCTCTCCTTATTCACTCGATCAAAACCCCTCCTGATTTCAAACCCCTCGATTAAATCTCCCCTTAACCTTCTCAGCTCTGAGGAGAACAATTCCCAGTTTCTCCAGTCTCTCCACACAACTGAGGTCCCTCATCCCCTGGTCCCATTCTGGGAAATCTCCCCTTAACCTTCTCTGCTCTGAGGAGAACAATTCCCAGTTTCTCCACATAACTGAGGTCCCTCATCCCCTGGTCCCATTCTCGGAAATCTCCCCTTAACCTTCTCTGCTCTGAGGAGAACAATTCCCAGTTTCTCCAGTCTCTCCGCATAACTGAGGTCCCTCATCCCCTGGTCCCATTCTGGGAAATCTCTCCTTAACCTTCTCTGCTCTGAGGAGAACAATTCCCAGTTTCTCCACATAACTGAGGTCCCCTCGGGCAAAGAGGGAGGTTTTAAGGAGCGTCTTAAAGGAGGAGGGAGAGAGGCGGAGAGGTTTAGGGAGGGAATTCCAGAGCTCAGGGCCCCAGGCAGCTGAAGGCACGGCCGCCAATGGTGGAGCGATGGGAATCGGGGAGGGATGGACAAGAGGCCGGAATTGGAGGAGGGCAGAGATCTCGGAGGGTCGTAGGAGGTTACAGAGATAGGGAGGGAGGGGGACGAGGGGATTCGAACAGGAGGATGGAGAATTCTAAAATCGAGGAGTTACCAGACCTCACCGCCTCTCATGCCTCCTTTAAAACCTCCCTCTTTGACCGAGCAACCTCTTTGGCCACCTGTCCGAATATCTCCTTCTGGGCTTTATTAATAGAGGCACAGAGTACAAAAGCAAGGGAGTGATGCTAAACCCTTTATAAAACACTGGGTTAGACCCCAGCTGGAGCATTGTGTCCCAATTCTGGGCTCCGCACTTTAGGAAGGATGTCCAGGGCCTTGGAGAGGGTGCGGAGGAGATTTCCCAGAATGGGACCAGGGGATGAGGGACCTCAGTTGTGCGGAGAGACTGGAGAAACTGGGAATTGTTCTCCTCAGAGCAGAGAAGGTTAAGGGGAGATTTCCCAGAATGGGACCAGGGGATGAGGGACCTCAGTTGTGCGGAGAGACTGGAGAAACTGGGAATTGTTCTCCTCAGAGCCGAGAAGGTTAAGGGGAGATTTACCAGAATGGGACCAGGGGATGAGGGACCTCAGTTACGTGGAGAGACTGGAGAAACTGGGAATTGTTCTCCTCAGAGCAGAGAAGGTTAAGGGGAGATTTCCCAGAATGGGACCAGGGGATGAGGGACCTCAGTTATGCGGAGAGACTGGAGAAACTGGGAATTGTTCTCCTCAGAGCTGAGAAGGTTAAGGGGAGATTTCCCAGAATGGGACCAGGGGATGAGGGACCTCAGTTATGTGGGAGAGACTGGAGAAACTGGGAATTGTTCTCCTCAGAGCAGAGAAGGTTAAGGGGAGATTTAATCGAGGGGTTTGAAATCAGGAGGGGTTTTGATCGAGTGAATAAGGAGAGAGTGTTTCCCAGTGGGCAGGAGGGTCGGGAACCAGAGGACGCAGATTGAAGATAATCGGGGAAAGAGGGGGAGATGAGAATGTTTTTTTACGCAGCGAGTCGCGATGATCTGGAACTCGCTCCCTGAAAGGGGGTTGGGAACAGATTCAATAATAACTTTCAAAAGGGGGAACGCTCGAAGGGGGAAAATTTACAGGGCGACGGGGGGAAAGAGCAGGGACTGATTGGAGAGCTCTTTCACAGGATGGGCCGAGTGGCCTCCTCCTGCTCGGGACCTGCGATGATACGAAAGGGGTTGAGTCAATGATTGGACTTAAGCAATTTTGAGAGGAATCTCTGCGGTCAGAAGCTTGTGGATCCCTGCTTATCTGACCCAGGTCAGAAATCAGACGGTAGAGTGAGGTGATTGAGATCTGTGGTGACTGAGTGCCACGTCGGGGATCAAAGGCAGTATCTCAAGGTTCAGGAGATAGCCCAGGATCGGTGCCTCTGGTGCTTTGGACACCTCAAGGCCAGCGGTCGTGTGCAAATCACGTTTTTTTTGCACCGAACACTGTTCATCGCCCTGTCAGCCCCGACTCAGTGGTGAGGCTCTCCCTCATCTCTGAGTCAGAAGGTCGTGTGTTCGAGCCCCCGCTCCAGAGACCCGAGCCCCCGTAACCCCAGGGCCGACAGGAGGCCCAGTACTGAGGGAGCGCCGCGCTGTCGGAGGGTCGGTACTGAGGGAGCGCCGCGCTGTCGGAGGGTCGGTACTGAGGGAGCGCCGCACTGTCGGAGGGTCGGTACTGAGGGAGCGCCGCGCTGTCGGAGGGTCGGTACTGAGGGAGCCCCGCACTGTCGGAGGGTCGGTACTGAGGGAGCGCCGCACTGTCGGAGGGTCGGTACTGAGGGAGCGCCGTACTGTCGGAGGGTCGGTACTGAGGGAGCGCCGTACTGTCGGAGGGTCGGTACTGAGGGAGCGCCGCACTGTCGGAGGGTCGGTACTGAGGGAGCGCCGCACTGTCGGAGGGTCGGTGCTGAGGGAGTGCCGCGCTGTCGGAGGGTCGGTACTGAGGGAGCGCCGCACTGTCGGAGGGTCGGTACTGAGGGAGCGCCGCACTGTCGGAGGGTCGGTACTGAGGGAGCGCCGCACTGTCGGAGGGTCGGTACTGAGGGAGCGCCGCGCTGTCGGAGGGTCGGTACTGAGGGAGCGCCGCGCTGTCGGAGGGTCTGTATCGGCCATTCAGCCCTTCGATCCTGTTCCGCCATCCAATGAGACCATGCCTGATCTGTATCTTAACCCCATTTACCCCCCTTGGTTCCCGAACCCTTAATCCCCCTCACCCAACAAAAATCGATCGGTCTCAGGTTTGAAATTCCCAATGGACCCCCGGCCCCGAAAGCTTTTTCGGGGGGGAGAGAGTTCCAGATCCCCCACTCCCCCTTTGTGTGAAGAAATGCTTCCTGACATCACCCCTGGACGGGCCCAGCTCTCATTTTAAGATTCTGCCCCCTTGTTCTGGACTCTCCCCCGACCCCCGTCCAGAGGGAATAGTCTCTCTCCATCGACCCTATCGAATCCTTTATTGATTTAAACATCTCACCGGGAGACAGGAATCGCTGGAGAGCAGACCCTCTCTCGTTTGCCGTCTCCCATCCTGGCCAATCAATTAGTCTCGTCCAGGCCCAGACCTGGGCACACGCGTGTGAGTCCTTGTGTGTGCGTGTGTGTGTGCGCGCACGTGTGTCGCCTTGTGCGTGAGATCGCGTGCGTGCGTGCCCTCGCGCGCGTGCAAGGGCGGGGGAAAACCGCCGCGACGCCCGCTGCAGTCGAATAGCCCGCCGCCTGGACACCGGGCCCACTTGACCCCCCCCCCCCCCCTCCCCACTCCCACCCCAGCCCGGAGGCGGAAGAAGTGCAGGAGCCCAGGAGGTTCAGGAATCATCGAGTTTACTGGGGTGTCGTTTGGGAGATTAATTTAAGGCGATCGAGAGTCCGGTGAAAATATCGGCCTCGATTTCAAAAACAAATCATAAATACAATCGGAAACTCAAACAAGCAACAATATTATCGCAAGCCTCCGCTTGAAATCAGCCGCATGATTCAATTCACCGGGCGTGAGACTTTAATCCAGGCAGAACTTAAGGCTTCTTAGAGACTGCAGTCAGACAGGCGACAAAACCCCACACAGCTCATGGGCAAATCTCTTTCCATCTGCTCTCACGGCGAGCAGGAATTAATTCCGTCATTTCTCCAGTCAGGCGCCAGACGTCAGGCAGAAATCATTCTCCTTTCGCAAAGTCCTCACTAAGGCAACTTTTCCCTGATTATTTCTCCGCTGACAGTGTGTCCCCCACTTTATACCCAGTGTCAGCATCGAGCGCTCCCAGGGGGCAGGTACAGCACGGGTTAGATACAGTGTGGAGCTCCCTCTACATTACCCTGACAGTGTGTCCCCCACTTTATACCCAGTGTCAGCATCGAGCGCTCCCAGGGGGCAGGTACAGCACGGGTTAGATACAGAGATAAAGTTCTATGGGGAGAGAGTGGGGCAGTGGGATTAGTTTGGGGATTGATACAGGACTATGGGGAGAGAGCGGGGCAGTGGGATTAGTGTGGGATTGATACCGGTCTATGGGGAGAGAGTGGGGCAGTGGGATTAGTTTGGGGATTGATACAGGGCTATGGGGGAGAGCGGGGCAGTGGGATTAGTTTGGGGATTGATACCGGTCTATGGGGAGAGAGTAGGGGCAGTGGGATTAGTTTGGGGATTGATACAGGGCTATGGGGAGAGAGCGGGGCAGTGGGATTAGTTTGGGATTGATACAGGGCTATGGGGAGAGAGCGGGGCAGTGGGATTAGTTTGGGATTGATCCAGGGCTATGGGGAGAGAGTGGGGCAGTGGGATTAGTTTGGGGATTGATACAGGACTATGGGGAGAGAGCGGGGCAGTGGGATTAGTTTGGGATTGATCCAGGGCTATGGGGAGAGAGTGGGGCAGTGGGATTAGTTTGGGGATTGATACAGGACTATGGGGAGAGAGCGGGGCAGTGGGATTAGTTTGGGATTGATCCAGGGCTATGGGGAGAGAGTGGGGCAGTGGGATTAGTTTGGGGATTGATACAGGGCTATGGGGAGAGAGCAGGGCAGTGGGATTAGTTTGGGGATTGATACAGGGCTATGGGGAGAGAGCGGGGCAGTGGGATTAGTTTGGGATTGATACAGGGCTATGGGGAGAGAGCAGGGCAGTGGGATTAGTTTGGGGATCGATACAGGGCTATGGGGAGAGAGCGGGGCAGTGGGATTAGTTTGGGGATTGATACAGGGCTATGGGGAGAGAGTGGGGCAGTGGGATTAGTTTGGGGATTGATACAGGGCTATGGGGAGAGAGCGGGGCAGTGGGATTAGTTTGGGGATTGATACAGGGCCATGGGGAGAGAGCGGGGCAGTGGGATTAGTTTGGGGATTGATACAGGGCTATGGGGAGAGAGCGGGGCAGTGGGATTAGTTTGGGGATCGATACAGGGCTATGGGGAGAGAGTGGGGCAGTGGGATTAGTTTGGGATTGATACAGGGCTATGGGGAGAGAGCGGGGCAGTGGGATTAGTTTGGGATTGATACAGGGCTATGGGGAGAGAGTGGGGCAGTGGGATTAGTTTGGGGATTGATACAGGGCTATGGGGAGAGAGTGGGGCAGTGGGATTAGTTTGGGGATCGATACAGGGCTATGGGGAGAGAGTGGGGCAGTGGGATTAGTTTGGGGATTGATACAGGGCTATGGGGAGAGAGCGGGGCAGTGGGATTAGTTTGGGGATTGCTTTTGTGCTTTTATCCTTCTGATAAAGGGCGTTCCGATCGAGTGTTTGACGAGGGAGCCCTGCACCGTATCCGACCCAGGCCGTCACCAGCGACCCCCTGGGCAGGCTCGGGGGGCACCATCACAGCAGGCTGGGGTTGGCGATGACGCCCCGCAGTGTGGAGTAGACCCCGATGTGGGTGACCGCGTTGGGCTCCAGAACCCAGGCCCGCTCCCCCTTCTCCCGCAGCAGGGCGTACAGCGCCGTGTCCTTGGCGTAGCCCTGGCGGCAGTGCACGCCCCCCAGGTACCCCAGCACCCTGCGGGCAGAGGGGGCCGAGTACAGCATGGCGGGCGTGCAGCACTCCGAGGCGGGCGCCAAGGCGTAGAGCTGGGGGCTGAGCCTCCGCAGCTCCAGCAGGTAGTGCCTGCCCGCCAGCTCGGCCGCCAACATGGCAAAGGCGGCCAGCGGGGGGAACGCCCGCGCCCAGTGCCTGCCGGTGCCCAGCTGGTACAGGCCGCTGAGCGGGCCGCCCACGAGGCAGCCCAGGCCGAGCCATTCGAGTACCCGCGTGGGCTCGGGGTGGAGGTAGCCCTGAAGTCTCTCGGGGTGGTACAGCTTGAGGTAGAGGGCGTCGCGGAGGGCTGGGGAGGCCATCCGCCTCTCGAGGAGGTCCCTCAGCACCTCCAGGACGTCTTCTTCGGGCAAGGCATCGTCCTCCACCAGCAGGACGTGTCTGGGCTGGTAGATGTTCAGAGCCTTCCTCAGGCAGAAGAGATAGTCCTGCTTCTCCTTCTCGAAGCGGTTGTCCGCCTCCCTCCGTCCCTCCTCCTCCTCCTCCTCCCCCTCGGGCCCGAAACGCTGGACCGTGGGGATCAGCCTGGACGCGGTCAAGGCCTCTCGGTGCTCTTGGGGCCGCGGGTGGACATTGCAGGCCAGCAGCCGGCACCAAGGGCAGCCGCGAGCCAGGCGGTGGAAGCTGGAGGCAACCTGGAGGTAGTAGTGGTACTCGGAGCCTTCGGTCCGGACTGTGGTGACGATGGCGATGGCCAGCTGGAGCCCGCGGTCTCCCCGGTCGTCCTCCCTCGCCTCCGCATCCTTCTCTTCCTGGAAGTACCGAACCGCCTCTTCCCCCTTCGCCCGGCTACGCTCCAGGGACTCGGCCGTCAGCCGCCGGAGGTGGGCCTCCCTCCAGAAGTAACGGGAGTGCAGTCGGCGGTGGCAGAGCAGAGGCAGGAGCCCCCCGAAGGTGAGGAGGTAGAGGATGAGGGCCTGGACCCAGGGGCGGAGCAGCAAGCGCAGGCAGCGTCGGGGGGGCCGTAATTGCATGGCCTCGTCTCTCTCTCTCTCTCTCGCGTTTCGTCCCTCACGCCTCTTTCGCCGAAGGGTGAAAGGATGGTCGTGCCTTACCGGGCGTTGGTTAGCAATGGAGAAATGAGTGGGACTTAAGGAGGGAACGGGAGAGGCTCCAAGCCCTCACTGCGCACCCCCCCCCCAAAAAAGGGGGCAATAAACGTTCAGGAGGAGGGAGGAAGAGGGGGCTTACGATTACGAGGGCGCTCGAGGAGAGCGGGGCAATATTCGCTGACCTTTCACCCCCCCGTCCCTCCCGCGGCCCCTGACTTTTATGCGGGGAAGGAAGAGCTCAGGGGGAAACCCTCGCCCCCACTCCCCGCTGAGAGGGTGAGGCGAGAGAGACGGATTCCAACGGAGGGGGGTGGGCGAGAGGGCGAGGGGAACGCCCGTACCCCGAACAAGTGGGGGTTCGCTGAAGAGGAGGCAACGAGGTGGTGGGGGGGGGAAGAGGAAGGAGGGGGAAAGAGACCGTAGCCCCGACGCAGCGAGGATGTCCCGCGATCGCCCCCGCCCCTCACGTCCGAGGCGAAGCCCCCCGCCCTCGCTCGTTCGGGGACGATCACCAGGCCCCCCCGCTAAAAGCACACCGGGTCTCCTCTTGACGGGAGTTCGGTCCGGGGTTGGGGGAGAAGGGGGGGCAGCTTTCTTGATCCTCGGGTGTCCGTTGGAGGGCGCGGGCAGTGCTCAGGGAGGAGGGGGGGGGTGTGTGACAGAGCCTCAGCGTCAGCCCCCCCACCGGCCACCGGTCTGGCCTCAATCGGTTCGGGCAGATCCCAGACGCCGAGAGAGATGCGGCGATCGTCGAGGGTAATTTGCACCCTCCCGCCCCCACCACCACCGATTTAAGTCGGGGGTCCCCGGATCGGACAGCGTGGTGGGGGGTGGGGGGTCTCGAAGACTCCGAACCCGGATTGGGAGGGGGGAGGCGGTCCGTTCTGGAAGAGGTCGCGGCCTGCAGGAGGGAAAAGGAGGAGTCCGCAGTCAGTTCCCCGTCGGGCAGACGAGTCGCCCCCGCCCGCCGCCGTCTCACCGCCCGTCTTCCCCCCTCAGACCCGGCCCGCGAAGGGTTAACCTCCTCGCCCCCCCCCCACCGGACCCCCGCCTCGCTCCGTTTGCCCCAGTGAGATACCCCGTACCCTTTAATATCCCACCCAGTCTAATCCCACTCTCCCCTCACTCCCCGTACCCTTTAATATCCCACCCAGTCTAATCCCACTCTCCCCTCACTCCCCGTACCCTTTAATATCGCACCCAGTCTAATCCCACTCTCCCCTCACTCCCCGTACCCTTTAATATCGCACCCAGTCTAATCCCACTCTCCCCCTCACTCCCCGTACCCTTTAATATCCCACCCAGTCTAATCCCACTCTCCCCTCACTCCCCGTACCCTTTAATATCCCACCCAGTCTAATCCCACTCTCCCCCTCACTCCCCGTACCCTTTAATATCCCACCCAGTCTAATCCCACTCTCTCCCTCACTCCCCGTACCCTTTAATATCCCACCCAGTCTAATCCCACTCTCCCCTCACTCCCCGTACCCTTTAATATCCCACCCAGTCTAATCCCACTCTCCTGCTCACTCCCCATACCCTTCAATATCCCACCCAGTCTAATCCCACTCTCCCCTCACTCCCCATACCCTTTAATATCCCACCCAGTCTAATCCCACTCTCCCCTCACTCCCCATACCCTTTAATATCCCACCCAGTCTAATCCCACTCTCTCCCTCACTCCCCGTACCCTTTAATATCCCACCCAGTCTAATCCCACTCTCCCCCTCACTCCCCGTACCCTTTAATATCCCACCCAGTCTAATCCCACTCTCCCCTCACTCCCCGTACCCTTTAATATCCCACCCAGTCTAATCCCACTCTCCCCCTCACTCCCCGTACCCTTTAATATCCCACCCAGTCTAATCCCACTCTCCCCCTCACTCCCCGTACCCTTTAATATCCCACCCAGTCTAATCCCACTCTCCCCTCACTCCCCGTACCCTTTAATATCCCACCCAGTCTAATCCCACTCTCCCCTCACTCCCCGTACCCTTTAATATCCCACCCAGTCTAATCCCACTCTCCCCTCACTCCCCGTACCCTTTAATATCCCACCCAGTCTAATCCCACTCTCCCCCTCACTCCCCGTACCCTTTAATATCCCACCCAGTCTAATCCCACTCCCCCCTCACTCCCCGTACCCTTTAATATCCCACCCAGTCTAATCCCACTCTCCCCTCACTCCCCGTACCCTTTAATATCCCACCCAGTCTAATCCCACTCTCCCCTCACTCCCCGTACCCTTTAATATCCCACCCAGTCTAATCCCACTCTCCCCCTCACTCCCCGTACCCTTTAATATCCCACCCAGTCTAATCCCACTCTCCCCCTCGCTCCCCGTACCCTTTAATATCCCACCCAGTCTAATCCCACTCTCCCCCTCACTCCCCTCACCCTTTAATATCCCACCCAGTCTAATCCCACTCTCCCCCTCACTCCCCGTACCCTTTAATATCCCACCCAGTCTAATCCCACTCTCCCCTCACTCCCCGTACCCTTTAATATCCCACCCAGTCTAATCCCACTCTCCCCCTCACTCCCTGTACCCTTTAATATCCCACCCAGTCTAATCCCACTCTCCCCTCACTCCCCGTACCCTTTAATATCCCACCCAGTCTAATCCCACTCTCCCCCTCACTCCCCGTACCCTTTAATATCCCACCCAGTCTAATCCCACTCTCCCCTCAATCCCCGTACCCTTTAATATCCCACCCAGTCTAATCCCACTCTCCCCTCACTCCCCGTACCCTTCAATATCCCACCCAGTCTAATCCCACTCTCCCCTCACTCCCCGTACCCTTCAATATCCCACCCAGTCAATCCCACTCTCCCCTCACTCCCCGTCCCCTTTAATATCCCACCCAGTCTAATCCCACTCTCCCCCTCGCTCCCCGTACCCTTTAATATCCCACCCAGTCTAATCCCACTCTCCCCCTCACTCCCCGTACCCTTTAATATCCCACCCAGTCTAATCCCACTCTCCCCTCACTCCCCGTACCCTTCAATATCCCACCCAGTCTAATCCCACTCTCCCCTCACTCCCCGTACCCTTTAATATCCCACCCAGTCTAATCCCACTCTCCCCTCACTCCCCGTACCCTTTAATATCCCACCCAGTCTAATCCCACTCTCTCCTCACTCCCCGTACCCTTTAATATCCCACCCAGTCTAATCCCACTCTCCCCCTCACTCCCCGTACCCTTTAATATCCCACCCAGTCTAATCCCACTCTCCCCCTCACTCCCCGTACCCTTTAATATCCCACCCAGTCTAATCCCACTCTCCCCCTCACTCCCCGTACCCTTTAATATCCCACCCAGTCTAATCCCACTCTCCCCCTCACTCCCCGTACCCTTTAATATCCCACCCAGTCTAATCCCACTCTACCCTCACTCCCCGTACCCTTTAATATCCCACCCAGTCTAATCCCACTCTACCCTCACTCCCTGTACCCTTTAATATCCCACCCAGTCTAATCCCACTCTCCCCTCACTCCCCGTACCCTTTAATATCCCACCCAGTCTAATCCCACTCTCCCCCTCACTCCCCGTACCCTTTAATATCCCACCCAGTCTAATCCCACTCTCCCCTCACTCCCCGTACCCTTTAATATCCCACCCAGTCTAATCCCACTCTCCCCCTCACTCCCCGTACCCTTTAATATCCCACCCAGTCCAATCCCACTCTCCCCTCACTCCCCGTACCCTTTAATATCCCACCCAGTCTAATCCCACTCTCCCCTCACTCCCCGTACCCTTTAATATCCCACCCAGTCTAATCCCACTCTCCCCCTCACTCCCCACACCCTTTAATATCCCACCCAGTCTAATCCCACTCTCCCCTCACTCCCCGTACCCTTTAATATCCCACCCAGTCTAATCCCACTCTCCCCTCACTCCTCGTACCCTTTAATATCCCACCCAGTCTAATCCCACTCTCCCCCTCACTCCCCGTACCCTTTAATATCCCACCCAGTCTACTCCCACTCTCCCCTCACTCCCCGTACCCTTTAATATCCCACCCAGTCTAATCCCACTCTCCCCCTCACTCCCCGTACCCTTTAATATCCCACCCAGTCTACTCCCACTCTCTCCTCACTCCCCGTACCCTTTAATATCCCACCCAGTCTAATCCCACTCTCCCCCTCACTCCCCGTACCCTTTAATATCCCACCCAGTCTAATCCCACTCTCCCCCTCACTCCACGTACCCTTTAATATCCCACCCAGTCTAATCCCACTCTCCCCCTCACTCCCCGTACCCTTTAATATCCCACCCAGTCTAATCCCACTCTCCCCCTCACTCCCCGTACCCTTTAATATCCCACCCAGTCTAATCCCACTCTCCCCTCACTCCCCGTACCCTTTAATATCCCACCCAGTCTAATCCCACTCTCCCCTCACTCCCCGTACCCTTTAATATCCCACCCAGTCTAATCCCACTCTCCCCCTCACTCCCCGTACCCTTTGATATCCCACCCAGTCTAATCCCACTCTCCCCTCACTCCCCGTACCCTTTAATATCCCACCCAGTCTAATCCCACTCTCCCCTCACTCCCCGTACCCTTTAATATCCCACCCAGTCTAATCCCACTCTCGCCCTCACTCCCCGTACCCTTTGATATCCCACCCAGTCTAATCCCACTCTCCCCTCACTCCCCGTACCCTTTAATATCCCACCCAGTCTAATCCCACTCTCCCCCTCACTCCCCACACCCTTTAATATCCCACCCAGTCTAATCCCACTCTCCCCCTCACTCCCTGTACCCTTTAATATCCCACCCAGTCTAATCCCACTCTCCCCCTCACTCCCCGTACCCTTTAATATCCCACCCAGTCTAATCCCACTCTCCCCCTCACTCCCCGTACCCTTTAATATCCCACCCACTCTAATCCCACTCTCCCCCTCACTCCCCGTACACTTTAATATCCCACCCAGTCTAATCCCACTCTCCCCCTCACTCCCCGTACCCTTTAATATCCCACCCAGTCTAATCCCACTCTCTCCTCACTCCCCGTACCCTTTAATATCCCACCCAGTCTAATCCCACTCTCCCCTCACTCCCCGTACCCTTTAATATCCCACCCAGTCTAATCCCACTCTCCCCTCACTCCCCGTACCCTTTAATATCCCACCCAGTCTAATCCCACTCTCCCCTCACTCCCCATACCCTTTAATATCCCACCCAGTCTAATCCCACTCTCCCCCTCACTCCCCGTACCCTTTAATATCCCACCCAGTCTAATCCCACTCTCCCCTCACTCCTCGTACCCTTTAATATCCCACCCAGTCTAATCCCACTCTCCCCTCACTCCCCGTACCCTTTAATATCCCACCCAGTCTAATCCCACTCTCCCCCTCACTCCCCGTACCCTTTAATATCCCACCCAGTCTACTCCCACTCTCCCCTCACTCCCCATACCCTTTAATATCCCACCCAGTCTAATCCCACTCTCCCCTCACTCCCCATACCCTTTAATATCCCACCCAGTCTAATCCCACTCTCCCCCTCACTCCCCGTACCCTTTAATATCCCACCCAGTCTAATCCCACTCTCCCCTCACTCCCCGTACCCTTTAATATCCCACCCAGTCTAATCCCACTCTCCCCCTCACTCCCCGTACCCTTTAATATCCCACCCAGTCTAATCCCACTCTCCCCTCACTCCCCGTACCCTTTAATATCCCACCCAGTCTAATCCCACTCTCCCCTCACTCCCCGTACCCTTTAATATCCCACCCAGTCTAATCCCACTCTCCCCTCACTCCCCGTACCCTTTAATATCCCACCCAGTCTAATCCCACTCTCCCCCTCACTCCCCGTCCCCTTTAATATCCCACCCAGTCTAATCTCACTCTCCCCTCACTCCCCGTACCCTTTAATATCCCACCCAGTCTAATCCCACTCTCCCCTCACTCCCCGTACCCTTTAATATCCCACCCAGTCTAATCCCACTCTCCCCTCACTCCCCGTACCCTTTAATATCCCACCCAGTCTAATCCCACTCTCTCCCTCACTCCCCGTACTCTTTAATATCCCACCCAGTCTAATCCCACTCTCCCCTCACTCCCCGTACCCTTTAATATCCCACCCAGTCTAATCCCACTCTCTCCCTCACTCCCCGTACCCTTTAATATCCCACCCAGTCTAATCCCACTCTCCCCCTCACTCCCCGTACCCTTTAATATCCCACCCAGTCTAATCCCACTCTCCCCCTCACTCCCCGTACCCTTTAATATCCCACCCGGTCTAATCCCACTCTCCCCTCACTCCCCGTACCCTTTAATATCCCACCCAGTCTAATCCCACTCTCCCCTCACTCCCCGTACCCTTTAATATCCCACCCAGTCTAATCCCACTCTCACCTCACTCCCCGTACCCTTTAATATCCCACCCAGTCTAATCCCACTCTCACCCTCACTCCCCGTACCCTTTAATATCCCACCCAGTCTAATCCCACTCTCCCCCTCACTCCCCGTACCCTTTAATATCCCACCCAGTCTAATCCCACTCTCCCCTCACTCCCCGTACCCTTTAATATCCCACCCAGTCTAATCCCACTCTCCCCCTCACTCCCCATACCCTTTAATATCCCACCCAGTCTAATCCCACTCTCCTCCTCGCTCCCCGTACCCTTTAATATCCCACCCATTCTAATCCCACTCTCCCCCTCACTCCCCGTACCCTTTAATATCCCACCCAGTCTAATCCCACTCTCCCCTCACTCCCCGTACCCTTTAATATCCCACCCAGTCTAATCCCACTCTCCCCTCACTCCCCGTACCCTTAAATATCCCACCCAGTCTAATCCCACTCTCCCCCTCGCTCCCTGTACCCTTTAATATCCCTCCCAGTCTAATCCCACTCTCCCCCTCACTCCCCGTACCCTTTAATATCCCACCCAGTCTAATCCCACTCTCCCCCTCACTCCCCATACCCTTTAATATCCCACCCAGTCTAATCCCACTCTCCCCCTCACTCCCCGTACCCTTTAATATCCCACCCAGTCTAATCCCACTCTCCCCTCACTCCCCGTACCCTTTAATATCCCACCCAGTCTAATCCCACTCTCCCCCTCACTCCCCGTCCCCTTTAATATCCCACCCAGTCTAATCCCACTCTCCCCCTCACTCCCCATACCCTTTAATATCCCACCCAGTCTAATCCCACTCTCCCCTCACTCCCCGTACCCTTTAATATCCCACCCAGTCTAATCCCACTCTCCCCCTCACTCCCCGTACCCTTTAATATCCCACCCAGTCTAATCCCACTCTCCCCTCACTCCCCGTACCCTTTAATATCCCACCCAGTCTAATCCCACTCTCCCCTCACTCCCCGTACCCTTTAATATCCCACCCAGTCTAATCCCACTCTCCCCTCGCTCCCCGTACCCTTTAATATCCCACCCAGTCTAATCCCACTCTCCCCTCACTCCCCGTACCCTTTAATATCCCACCCAGTCTAATCCCACTCTCCCCCTCACTCCCCGTACCCTTTAATATCCCACCCAGTCTAATCCCACTCTCCCCTCGCTCCCCGTACCCTTTAATATCCCACCCAGTCTAATCCCACTCTCCCCCTCACTCCCCGTACCCTTTAATATCCCACCCAGTCTAATCCCACTCCCCCTCACTCCCCGTACCCTTTAATATCCCACCCAGTCTAATCCCACTCTCCCCCTCACTCCCCGTCCCCTTTAATATCCCACCCAGTCTAATCCCACTCTCCCCCTCACTCCCCGTCCCCTTTAATATCCCACCCAGTCTAATCCCACTCTCCCCCTCACTCCCCGTACCCTTTAATATCCCACCCAGTCTAATCCCACTCTCCCCTCACTCCCCATCCCCTTTAATATCCCACCCAGTCTAATCCCACTCTCCCCCTCACTCCCCGTACCCTTTAATATCCCACCCAGTCTAATCCCACTCTCCCCCTCACTCCCCGTCCCCTTTAATATCCCACCCAGTCTAATCCCACTCTCCCCCTCACTCCCCGTCCCCTTTAATATCCCACCCAGTCTAATCCCACTCTCCCCTCACTCCCCGTACCCTTTAATATCCCACCCAGTCTAATCCCACTCTCCCCCTCACTCCCCGTACCCTTTAATATCCCACCCAGTCTAATCCCACTCTCCCCCTCACTCCCCGTACCCTTTAATATCCCACCCAGTCTAATCCCACTCTCCCCTCACTCCCCGTACCCTTTAATATCCCACCCAGTCTAATCCCACTCTCCCCCTCACTCCCCGTACCCTTTAATATCCCACCCAGTCTAATCCCACTCTCTCCCTCACTCCCCGTACCCTTTAATATCCCACCCAGTCTAATCCCACTCTCCCCCTCACTCCCCACCACCCTTTAATATCCCACCCAGTCTAATCCCACTCTCCCCCTCACTCCCCATACCCTTTAATATCCCACCCAGTCTAATCCCACTCTCCCCCTCACTCCCCGTACCCTTTAATATTCCACCCAGTCTAATCCCACTCTCCCCTCACTCCCCGTACCCTTTAATATCCCACCCGGTCTAATCCCACTCTCCCCTCACTCCCCGTACCCTTTAATATCCCACCCAGTCTAATCCCACTCTCCCCTCACTCCCCACACCCTTTAATATCCCACCCAGTCTAATCCCACTCTCCCCCTCACTCCCCGTACCCTTTAATATCCCACCCAGTCTAATCCCACTCTCCCCTCACTCCCCGTACCCTTTAATATCCCACCCAGTCTAATCCCACTCTCCCCCTCACTCCCCGTACCCTTTAATATCCCACCCAGTCTAATCCCACTCTCCCCTCACTCCCCGTACCCTTTAATATCCCACCCAGTCTAATCCCACTCTCCCCCTCACTCCCCGTACCCTTTAATATCCCACCCGGTCTAATCCCACTCTCCCCCTCACTCCCCGTACCCTTTAATATCCCACCCAGTCTAATCCCACTCTCCTGCTCACTCCCCGTACCCTTTAATATCCCACCCAGTTTAATCCCACTCTCCCCTCACTCCCCGTACCCTTTAATATCCCACCCAGTCTAATCCCACTCTCCTGCTCACTCCCCGTACCCTTTAATATCCCACCCAGTTTAATCCCACTCTCCCCTCACTCCCCGTACCCTTTAATATCCCACCCAGTTTAATCCCACTCTCCCCTCACTCCCCGTACCCTTTAATATCCCACCCAGTCTAATCCCACTCTCCCCCTCACTCCCCATACCCTTTAATATCCCACCCGGTCTAATCCCACTCTCCCCCTCACTCCCCGTACCCTTTAATATCCCACCCAGTCTAATCCCACTCTCCCCTCACTCCCCGTACCCTTTAATATCCCACCCAGTCTAATCCCACTCTCCCCCTCACTCCCCGTACCCTTTAATATCCCACCCAGTCTAATCCCACTCTCCCCTCACTCCCCGTACCCTTTAATATCCCACCCAGTCTAATCCCACTCTCCCCTCACTCCCCGTACCCTTTAATATCCCACCCAGTCTAATCCCACCCTCCCCCTCACTCCCCGTACCCTTTAATATCCCACCCAGTCTAATCCCACTCTCTCCCTCACTCCCCATACCCTTTAATATCCCACCCAGTCTAATCCCACTCTCCCCCTCACTCCCCGTACCCTTTAATATCCCACCCAGTCTAATCCCACTCTCCCCCTCACTCCCCGTACCCTTTAATATCCCACCCAGTCTAATCCCACTCTCCCCTCACTCCCCGTACCCTTTAATATCCCACCAGTCTAATCCCACTCTCCCCTCACTCCCGTACCCTTTAATATCCCACCCAGTCTACTCCCACTCTCCCCTCACTCCCCGTACCCTTTAATATCCCACCCAGTCTAATCCCACTCTCCCCCCTCACTCCCCGTACCCTTTAATATCCCACCCAGTCTAATCCCACTCTCTCCTCACTCCCCGTACCCTTTAATATCCCACCCAGTCTAATCCCACTCTCCCCTCACTCCCCGTACCCTTTAATATCCCACCCAGTCTAATCCCACTCTCCCCCCACTCCCCGTACCCTTTAATATCCCACCCGGTCTAATCCCACTCTCCCCTCACTCCCCGTACCCTTTAATATCCCACCCAGTCTAATCCCACTCTCCCCTCACTCCCCGTACCCTTTAATATCCCACCCAGTCTAATCCCACTCTCCCCTCACTCCCCGTACCCTTTAATATCCCACCCAGTCTAATCCCACTCTCCCCTCACTCCCCGTACCCTTTAATATCCCACCCAGTCTAATCCCACCCTCCCCTCACTCCCCGTACCCTTTAATATCCCACCCAGTCTAATCCCACTCTCCCCTCACTCCCCATACCCTTTAATATCCCACCCAGTCTAATCCCACTCTCCCCTCACTCCCCGTACCCTTTAATATCCCACCCAGTCTAATCCCACTCTCCCCCTCACTCCCCGTACCCTTTAATATCCCACCCAGTCTAATCCCACTCTCCCCTCACTCCCCGTACCCTTTAATATCCCACCCAGTCTAATCCCACTCTCCCCTCACTCCCCGTACCCTTTAATATCCCACCCAGTCTAATCCCACCCTCCCCCTCACTCCCCGTACCCTTTAATATCCCACCCAGTCTAATCCCACTCTCCCCTCTCACTCCCCGTCCCTTTAATATCCCACCCAGTCTAATCCCACTCTCCCCTCACTCCCGTACCCTTTAATATCCCACCCAGTCTAATCCCACTCTCCCCTCACTCCCCGTACCCTTTAATATCCCACCCAGTCTAATCCCACTCTCCCCTCACTCCCCGTACCCTTTAATATCCCACCCAGTCTAATCCACTCTCCCCTCACTCCCCGTACCCTTTAATATCCCACCCAGTCTAATCCCACTCTCCCCTCACTCCCCGTACCCTTTAATATCCCACCCAGTCTAATCCCACTCTCCTGCTCACTCCCCATACCCTTTAATATCCCACCCAGTCTAATCCCACTCTCCCTCACTCCCCGTACCCTTTAATATCCCACCCAGTCTAATCCCACTCTCCCCCTCACTCACCGTACCTTTAATATCCCACCCAGTCTAATCCCACTCTCCCCCTCACTCCCCGTCCCCTTTAATATCCCACCCAGTCTAATCCCACACTCCCCTCACTCCTCGTACCCTTTAATATCCCACCCAGTCTAATCCCACTCTCCCCTCACTCCCCATACCCTTTAATATCCCACCCAGTCTAATCCCACTCTCCCCTCACTCCCCGTACCCTTTAATATCCCACCCAGTCTAATCCCACACTCCCCTCACTCCCCGTACCCTTTAATATCCCACCCAGTCTAATCCCACTCTCCCCCTCACTCCCCGTACCCTTTAATATCCCACCCAGTCTAATCCCACTCTCCCCCTCACTCCCCATACCCTTTAATATCCCACCCAGTCTAATCCCACTCTCCCCTCACTCCCCGTACCCTTTAATATCCCACCCAGTCTAATCCCACTCTCCCCCCTCACTCCCCGTACCCTTTAATATCCCACCCAGTCTAATCCCACTCTCCCCTCACTCCCGTACCCTTTAATATCCCACCCAGTCTAATCCCACTCTCCCCTCACTCCCCGTACCCTTAATATCCCACCCAGTCTAATCCCACTCTCCCCCTCACTCCCCGTACCCTTTAATATCCCACCCAGTCTAATCCCACTCTCCCCCCTCACTCCCCGTACCCTTTAATATCCCACCCAGTCTAATCCCACTCTCCCCCTCACTCCCCGTACCCTTTAATATCCCACCCAGTCTAATCCCACTCTCCCCCTCACTCCCCGTACCCTTTAATATCCCACCCAGTCTAATCCCACTCTCCCCTCACTCCCCGTACCCTTTAATATCCCACCCAGTCTAATCCCACTCTCCCCTCACTCCCCGTACCCTTTAATATCCCACCCAGTCTAATCCACTCTCCCCTCACTCCCCGTACCCTTTAATATCCCACCCAGTCTAATCCACTCTCTCCCTCACTCCCCATACCCTTTAATATCCCACCCAGTCTAATCCCACTCTCCCCTCACTCCCCGTACCCTTTAATATCCCACCCAGTCTAATCCCACTCTCCCCCTCACTCCCCGTACCCTTTAATATCCCACCCAGTCTAATCCCACTCTCCCCTCACTCCCCGTACCCTTTAATATCCCACCCAGTCTAATCCCACTCTCCCCTCACTCCCCGTACCCTTTAATATCCCACCCAGTCTAATCCCACTCTCCCCTCACTCCCCGTACCCTTTAATATCCCACCCAGTCTAATCCACTCTCCCCTCACTCCCCGTACCCTTTAATATCCCACCCAGTCTAATCCCACTCTCCCCTCACTCCCCGTACCCTTTAATATCCCACCCAGTCTAATCCCACACTCCCCCTCACTCCCCGTACCCTTTAATATCCCACCCAGTCTAATCCCACTCTCCCCCTCACTCCCCATACCCTTTAATATCCCACCCAGTCTAATCCACTCTCCCCTCACTCCCCGTACCCTTTAATATCCCACCCAGTCTAATCCCACTCTCCCCTCACTCCCCATACCCTTTAATATCCCACCCAGTCTAATCCCACTCTCCCCCTCACTCCCCGTACCCTTTAATATCCCACCCAGTCTAATCCCACTCTCCCCTCACTCCCCGTACCCTTTAATATCCCACCCAGTCTAATCCCACTCTCCTCTCACTCCCCGTACCCTTTAATATCCCACCCAGTCTAATCCCACTCTCCCCTCACTCCCCGTACCCTTTAATATCCCACCCAGTCTAATCCCACTCTCCCCTCACTCCCCATACCCTTTAATATCCCACCCAGTCTAATCCCACTCTCCCCCTCACTCCCCGTACCCTTTAATATCCCACCCAGTCTAATCCCACTCTCCCCTCACTCCCCGTACCCTTTAATATCCCACCCAGTCTAATCCCACTCTCCCCTCACTCCCCGTACCCTTTAATATCCCACCCAGTCTAATCCCACTCTCCCCTCACTCCCCGTACCCTTTAATATCCCCACCCAGTCTAATCCCACTCTCCCCTCACTCCCCGTACCCTTTAATATCCCACCCAGTCTAATCCCACTCTCCCCTCACTCCCCGTACCCTTTAATATCCCCACCCAGTCTAATCCCACTCTCCCCTCACTCCCCGTACCCTTTAATATCCCACCCAGTCTAATCCCACTCTCCCCTCACTCCCTGTACCCTTTAATATCCCACCCAGTCTAATCCCACTCTCTCCTCACTCCCCGTACCCTTTAATATCCCACCCAGTCTAATCCCACTCTCTCCCTCACTCCCCGTACCCTTTAATATCCCACCCAGTCTAATCCCACTCTCCACCTCACTCCCCGTCCCCTTTAATATCCCACCCAGTCTAATCCACTCTCCCTCACTCCCCGTACCCTTTAATATCCCACCCAGTCTAATCCCACTCTCCACCTCACTCCCCGTCCCCTTTAATATCCCACCCAGTCTAATCCCACTCTCCCCTCACTCCCTGTACCCTTTAATATCCCACCCAGTCTAATCCCACTCTCCCCTCACTCCCCGTACCCTTTAATATCCCACCCAGTCTAATCCCACTCTCCCCTCACTCCCCGTACCCTTTAATATCCCACCCAGTCTAATCCCACTCTCCCTCACTCCCCGTACCCTTTAATATCCCACCCAGTCTAATCCCACTCTCCCCCTCACTCCCCGTACCCTTTAATATCCCACCAGTCTAATCCCACACTCCCCTCACTCCCCGTACCCTTTAATATCCCACCCAGTCTAATCCCACTCTCCCCCTCACTCCCCGTACCCTTTAATATCCACCCAGTCTAATCCCACTCTCCCCTCACTCCCCGTACCCTTTAATATCCCGCCCAGTCTAATCCCACTCTCCCCCTCACTCCCCGTACCCTTTAATATCCCACCCAGTCTAATCCCACTCTCCCCTCACTCCCCGTACCCTTTAATATCCCACCCAGTCTAATCCCACTCTCCCCCTCACTCCCCGTACCCTTTAATATCCCACCCAGCCTAATCCCACTCTCCCCCTCACTCCCGTCCCCTTTAATATCCCACCCAGTCTAATCCCACTCTCCCCTCACTCCCCATACCCTTTAATATCCCACCCAGTCTAATCCCACTCTCCCCTCACTCCCCGTACCCTTTAATATCCCACCCAGTCTAATCCCACTCTCCCCTCACTCCCCGTACCCTTTAATATCCCACCCAGTCTAATCCCACTCTCCCCCTCTCTCCCCCTACCCTTTAATATCCCACCCAGTCTAATCCACACTCCCCTCACTCCCCGTACCCTTTAATATCCCACCCAGTCTAATCCCACTCTCCCCCTCACTCCCCGTACCCTTTAATATCCCACCCAGTCTAATCCCACTCTCCCCTCACTCCCCGTACCCTTTAATATCCCGCCCAGTCTAATCCCACTCTCCCCCTCACTCCCCGTACCCTTTAATATCCCACCCAGTCTAATCCCACTCTCCCCCTCACTCCCCGTACCCTTTAATATCCCACCCAGTCTAATCCCACTCTCCCCTCACTCCCGTACCCTTTAATATCCCACCCAGTCTAATCCCACTCTCCCCTCACTCCCCATACCCTGTAATATCCCACCCAGTCTAATCCCACTCTCCCCCTCACTCCCCGTACCCTTTAATATCCCACCCAGTCTAATCCCACTCTCCCCCTCACTCCCCGTACCCTTTAATATCCCACCCAGTCTAATCCCACTCTCCCCCTCACTCCCCGTACCCTTTAATATCCCACCCAGTCTAATCCCACTCTCCCCCTCACTCCCCGTACCCTTTAATATCCCACCCAGTCTAATCCCACTCTCCCCTCACTCCCCGTACCTTTAATATCCCACCCAGTCTAATCCCACTCTCCCCCTCACTCCCCATACCCTTTAATATCCCACCCAGTCTAATCCCACTCTCCCCCTCACTCCCCGTACCCTTTAATATCCCACCCAGTCTAATCCCACTCTCCCCTCACTCCCCGTACCCTTTAATATCCCACCCAGTCTAATCCCACTCTCCCCCTCACTCCCCGTACCCTTTAATATCCCACCCAGTCTAATCCCACTCTCCCCTCACTCCCCGTACCCTTTAATATCCCACCCAGTCTAATCCCACTCTCCCCCTCACTCCCCGTACCCTTTAATATCCCACCCAGTCTAATCCCACTCTCCCCTCACTCCCCGTACCCTTTAATATCCCACCCAGTCTAATCCCACTCTCCCCTCACTCCCCGTACCCTTTAATATCCCACCCAGTCTAATCCCACTCTCCCCCTCACTCCCCGTACCCTTTAATATCCCACCCAGTCTAATCCCACTCCCCCCCCTCACTCCCCGTACCCTTTAATATCCCACCCAGTCTAATCCCACTCTCCCCCTCACTCCCCGTACCCTTTAATATCCCACCCAGTCTAATCCCACTCTCCCCTCACTCCCCGTACCCTTTAATATCCCACCCAGTCTAATCCCACTCTCCCCTCACTCCCCGTACCCTTTAATATCCCACCCAGTCTAATCCCACTCTCCCCTCACTCCCCGTACCCTTTAATATCCCACCCAGTCTAATCCCACTCTCCCCTCACTCCCCGTACCCTTTAATATCCCACCCAGTCTAATCCCACTCTCCCCTCACTCCCCGTACCCTTTAATATCCCACCCAGTCTAATCCCACTCCCCCCTCACTCCCCGTACCCTTTAATATCCCACCCAGTCTAATCCCACTCTCCCCTCACTCCCCGTACCCTTTAATATCCCACCCAGTCTAATCCCACTCTCCCCTCACTCCCCGTACCCTTTAATATCCCACCCAGTCTAATCCCACTCTCCCCCTCACTCCCCGTACCCTTTAATATCCCACCCAGTCTAATCCCACTCTCCCCCTCACTCCCCGTACCCTTTAATATCCCACCCAGTCTAATCCCACTCTCCCCCTCACTCCCCGTACCCTTTAATATCCCACCCAGTCTAATCCCACTCTCCCCTCACTCCCCGTACCCTTTAATATCCCACCCAGTCTAATCCCACTCTCCCCCTCACTCCCCGTACCCTTTAATATCCCACCCAGTCTAATCCCACTCTCCCCCTCACTCCCCATACCCTTTAATATCCCACCCAGTCTAATCCCACTCTCCCTCTCACTCCCCATACCCTTTAATATCCCACCCAGTCTAATCCCACTCTCCCCTCACTCCCCGTCCCCTTTAATACCCCACCCAGTCTAATCCCACTCTCCCCTCACTCTCCGTACCCTTTAATATCCCACCCAGTCTAATCCCACTCTCCCCCTCACTCCCCGTACCCTTTAATATCCCACCCAGTCTAATCCCACTCTCCCCCCTCACTCCCCGTACCCTTTAATATCCCACCCAGTCTAATCCCACTCTCCCCTCACTCCCCGTACCCTTTAATATCCCACCCAGTCTAATCCCTCCTCCCCCCTCACTCCCCGTACCCTTCAATATCCCACCCAGTCTAATCCCACTCTCCCTCACTCCCCATACCCTTTAATATCCCACCCAGTCTAATCCCACTCTCCCCTCACTCCCGTACCCTTTAATATCCCACCCAGTCTAATCCCACTCTCCCCTCACTCCCCGTACCCTTTAATATCCCACCCAGTCTAATCCCACTCTCCCCTCACTCCCCATACCCTTTAATATCCCACCCAGTCTAATCCCACTCTCCCCTCACTCCCCGTACCCTTTAATATCCCACCCAGTCTAATCCACTCTCCCCCTCACTCCCCGTACCCTTTAATATCCCACCCAGTCTAATCCCACTCTCCCCTCACTCCCCGTACCCTTTAATATCCCACCCAGTCTAATCCACTCTCCCCTCACTCCCCGTACCCTTTAATATCCCACCCAGTCTAATCCCACTCTCCCCCTCACTCCCCGTACCCTTTAATATCCCACCCAGTCTAATCCACTCTCCCCTCACTCCCCGTACCCTTTAATATCCCACCCAGTCTAATCCCACTCTCCCCTCACTCCCCGTACCCTTTAATATCCCACCCAGTCTAATCCCACTCTCCCCTCACTCCCCGTACCCTTTAATATCCCACCCAGTCTAATCCCACTCTCCCTCACTCCCCGTACCCTTTAATATCCCACCCAGTCTAATCCCACTCTCCCCTCACCCCCGTACCCTTTAATATCCCACCCAGTCTAATCCCACTCTCCCCCTCACTCCCCGTACCCTTTAATATCCCACCCAGTCTAATCCCACTCTCCCCCTCACTCCCCGTACCCTTTAATATCCCACCCAGTCTAATCCCACTCTCCCCTCACTCCCCGTACCCTTTAATATCCCACCCAGTCTAATCCCACTCTCCCCTCACTCCCCGTCCCCTTTAATACCCCACCCACTCTAATCCCACTCTCCCCCTCACTCCCCGTACCCTTTAATATCCCACCCAGTCTAATCCCACTCTCCCCCTCACTCCCCGTCCCTTTAATATCCCACCCAGTCTAATCCCACTCTCCCCCTCACTCCCCGTACCCTTTAATATCCCACCCAGTCTAATCCCACTCTCCCCTCACTCCCCGTACCCTTTAATATCCCACCCAGTCTAATCCCACTCTCCCCTCACTCCCCGTACCCTTTAATATCCCACCCAGTCTAATCCCACTCTCCCCCTCACTCCCCGTACCCTTTAATATCCCACCCAGTCTAATCCCACTCTCCCCTCACTCCCCATACCCTTTAATATCCCACCAAGTCTAATCCCACTCTCCCCTCACTCCCCGTACCCTTTAATATCCCACCCAGTCTGATCCCACTCTCCCCCTCACTCCCCGTACCCTTTAATATCCCACCCAGTCTAATCCCACTCTCCCCCTCACTCCCCGCACCCTTTAATATCCCACCCAGTCTAATCCCACTCTCCCCTCACTCCCCGTACCCTTTAATATCCCACCCAGTCTAATCCCACTCTCCCTCACTCCCCGTACCCTTTAATATCCCACCCAGTCTAATCCCACTCTCCCCTCACTCCCCGTACCCTTTAATATCCCACCCAGTCTAATCCCACTCTCCCCTCACTCCCCGTACCCTTTAATATCCCACCCAGTCTAATCCCACTCTCCCCTCACTCCCTGTACCCTTTAATATCCCACCCAGTCTAATCCCACTCTCCCCTCACTCCCCGTACCCTTTAATATCCCACTCAGTCTAATCCCACTCTCCCCCTCACTCCCCGTACCCTTTAATATCCCACCCAGTCTAATCCCACTCTCCCCTCACTCCCCGTACCCTTTAATATCCCACCCAGTCTAATCCCACTCTCCCCTCACTCCCCGTACCCTTTAATATCCCACCCAGTCTAATCCCACTCTCCCCCTCGCTCCCCGTCCCCTTTAATATCCCACCCAGTCCAATCCCACTCTCCCCTCACTCCCCATACCCTTTAATATCACACCCAGTCTAATCCCACTCTCCCCCTCACTCCCCGTACCCTTTAATATCACACCCAGTCTAATCCCACTCTCCCCTCACTCCCCGTACCCTTTAATATCCCACCAGTCAAATCCCACTCTCCCTCACTCCCCGTACCCTTTAATATCCCACCCAGTCTAATCTCACTCTCCCCTCACTCCCCGTACCCTTTAATATCCCACCCAGTCTAATCCACTCTCCTGCTCACTCCCCATACCCTTTAATATCCCACCTAGTCTAATCCCACTCTCTGTTCACTTCCCCATACCCTTTAATATCCCACCTAGTCTAATCCACTCTCCTGCTCACTCCCCAAACCCTTTA